>NC_133658.1:580360910-580543410 GCF_037893015.1 Macrotis lagotis
ACTACCATGGCCCCATAGTCAGGATTACACAGGATCAGGAAGCATCTACATTAAGGGCTCCTAGGGATATGATATTCCAGAAGGCAAAAGATCTTGGTTTACAACTGATAATCAACTACACAGCAAAACTGATCATCCTTTTTCAGGGGAAAAGATAGACTTTCAATGAAACAGGGAACTTTCAAACTTTCCTATTGAAACAACCATAGCTGAACAAAAAGTTTGATCTCCAGGTATAGGGTTCTATGGTGAACCATAGAGAGGGTGGAAGAGAGGGACTAACTATGAGGAACTTGATGATGTTGAACTATTTGTATTCCTGCATGGGAAGAAGATATTGATAACTCATATGAACTTTCTCATTTGTAAGAGCTGTTAGAAGAAGCATATATAGACAGAACATAGGAAGGAGCAGAATATAATGGTATAATAAAGTAAAAAGATGGAGCCAATGGGTGATAAAGGAAAGTACTGGGAGGAAGGGAAAGGAGATGAAGAAAAAAGCTAAGAAATTTCACAGTCAAGATAAAACTTTTTCAAAGGAATGGAAAGGGGGAAGGCACAGGGGAATGAGTGAGCCTTCATTCTCATCAGAGATGGCTCAGAGAGGAAATAACATACACACTTAATAGGGTGAGGAAATCTATTTTACCCTGGAGAAAAATGAGAAGAAAGGGATGGGATAAGGGGGAATGGGGGGGAGGGAAGGGGGGAATACATGGTAGAAGAGAAGGAAGATTGTGAGAGAGGGAACTTAGATACAACACACTTTTGAACAGGGCCAGAATGAAAAGAGAGTGAGAAGAGAATAAATGAGAGTGGAGAGGAATAGAATGGAGGGAAATACAGCTAGTAATAGCAACTGTGGAAAAAAATATCGAAGCAACTTCTCTGGTGAATTTATGATAAAGAAAGCAACTCACTCCAGAGATAGAGCCATTGGAATCTGAACACAGACTGAAGTACATTTTTGGGGGTTTCTCTCTCTCTATTGTTGAGGTTTCTCATCTTCTTGTGGGGGATTTCTGTTTACTCTTATGTTTACTCTTATAATACATTCAATTTCAATCAATGTATAGCATGGAAGCAATGTGGAGACTATCAGACAGCCTTCTGGGGGGGAGGAGGGGCAATTGTAAAATTAAAAATCTTACAAAAATTATAGGTAGATACTACTATTGTATATAATGGGAAAACAAATAAAATGTTAATTTAAAAAATTAACATAAAAAAAAGCACTAACATCCTCCAGCATGGTGGGCAAATTTAGAGACATCTTCACTCCATTCCAAAAGTGTATCTAACCCATGGTGGAGTCTTCTGAATTTGTATTGGTCTGAACAACCACAGTAGAACACAATTACCTTGATTCCAACATAATCATCCTCTTTCAAAATGAAGGACCACCACCACCACCAGCAGCCAATGTTAATTCTACAGTAATATTCTATGTGGTATTTGTTTCCCAGGCTAGCCCCTAAAAAAGTCTACTCATCCCACAATATGCCTGATCTACATTTAAATGCCAAGGAAGATATTGTTGCTATGGGAAAATGCAATTTGAATTATAACTCAGAATTCTAGATATTGATCATTCCATTCCTTTCTGCTGTATCCTGAACAGTGAGACTGCCAGACTTTCAAAGGAGTAAGGGGAGAGGAACAGAAGACTTAAATTTGTTGCTAAATCATGTCACCTGAGGTGGAGTCAGATACTTCTTGGGACCAACAACTTGTTAACTCCTTTTAAAAAAGATAATATTTTTGAATTTTAAAGTAATATTTTATTTTCCCCCAATTACATGTAAAGACGATTTATATATATATATATATTTTTTTCTTTATTTGAATTCCATATTCTCTCCCTCTTTTCCTCCCTTCATCCTTCATTGAGAAGACAGGAAAGCTAATTACTTTTCTAAGTCATTCACTAGTGTGAATGAAATAGAAGGTGAGAGAATATTTGCTTTTACAAGTAGTTTGACAAAAGCACATTGATTTTGGTACTAAAAGTTCTGGATTTGAATTCTGATCATGTTTTTTATTGCCTGTGTAACCTTGGGCAAGCCACTTCCCTTTGTGCCTCACTTTCTTCACCTGAAAATTGAGAGGATTAAGCTTGATAAACACTAAATTCCCTGGAGTATTATAATTTTATACAAAGGTTACACTTAAGCCAGACTGCCACATAATATATTCTACAAAACTAGAATTTTAGGGCAGCTAGGTGGCATAGTGGATAGAGCACTGACCCTGGAGTCAGGAGTACCAGAGTTCAAATCCGGCCTCAGACACTTAATAATTACCTAGCTGTGTGGCCTTGGGCAAGCCACTTAAGTGGCTTAAGTGGGGTTTAACCCCATTTGCCTTGCAAAAACCTAAAAAAATAGAATTTTAAAGGTCTCCCTCAAGACTCATCTAAAGCGATTTGGTTATAGAAAGACTAGAAAGAAATAAAGATGTGGAGGAATTGATAAATGTTGAGATAATTTTTTTTAAGTTTTATTTATTTAAAGCAATGGTGTTAAGTGGCTTGCCCAAGGTCACACAGCTAGGAAATTATTAAGTATCTGAGACCATATTTGAACTCAGTTTCTCCTGACTCCAGGGCCAGTGCACTATCCATTTCACCACCTAGCTGTCCCAATAATTTTTAATCTAAAGTGTTTTAACACTTTAAACAGAATTTCAATCTTGTTGATGCCTTAGTAATTTATAAACAAAAACTATTTATAGGGAAGCAATAAATAAAGGGATAGCTAGGATAGCATAACTTGCTGCTTTATTGGTATTTCAACCTCCTTGACTGGTAAGAGGAGTAGTGAGGTATATCTGTCCTGTAGACTCAAGAGGTAAAGAAGTGTCAGGAGACACACTTCTAGTCATGTGGTTTCTTTTCTCTTCTCATTACAGGGAGAAGTCACCACAAGAATCTCCCTTCTCTTCTAAGAGATCTCTGACAGGATCAGCCCTGATATAAAGGATTTGATAGGCAAAACTCCTTGGTCTTAGTCATGGTAATCAACCCAGTGCCCAAGGATACTCCCTGCTTCAAAAGAAATCCTATTCAAGATTCCAGAAAGAACAGGAGAAAATACTGTCCATAAAAGTTCAGAAAGGAATAGCCAGACACTGTGCTAAGTATTTACAAATATTCTCTCATTTGATCCTCACAACAACCCTGAGTTATCATTATTTCCATTTCACAGTTGAAGAAATTGAATCAGACAGGGTTGAAGAGACTTTCCTAGGGTCAAACAGTTAAGATATGTTGCAAGCTGGATTTGAACTCAGGTCTTCCTGACTCCACTTTATTCACTGGTATTTGAGTTCCTCCAAAATAAACATTTTTACAAAGGACCAGAATAGCACAACTCATTTATTTCACTGTTAGATTTATGAAATGTTCACAATTACTATAGAAAGAGCATTGGTTCTAAAGGCAGAGAATGTAAGCTCAAATTCTATCTCATGATAATGACTATCTTTGTGACTGTGGAAAAGTTGTTTAAATTCCTTGGGCTTCAATGTCCTCTTCTGTAAAATGAAGACTAAATGGACTCTAAGGTCCCTTCCAGTTCTAGACCTACACTACTCATTGAACTCTAAGATCCCATTTATAGAAGAGGTTACCTAGGGTTACCTAGTTAAGTGTCAGAGCCACAGTTGTAATCCAGAGCTGATGATTCCCAGTGCACTATTCTTTCTACCTCATAGGCGGTGGAAATAAGTAGAATAGGAAAAAAAGCATCTGGACAATCTGTTGCCTAACTTAATGATATACCAGTTTCTCTTGTTACAAGAATGTGTTTTAATTGTGGTATATGAATGTTATGGAGTACTATTGTTCTGTAAGAAATCAGGAATGGGCAGATGTCAGAAAAGCCTGGAAAGACTTACATGAACTGATGCTGAGTGAAGTGAGCAGAACCAGGAGAACATTGTTCATATTAACAGCCATATAGTGTAAAGATCAACTCTGACAGATTTAATTCTCCTAAGCAATACAATGATCAAAGACAATCTCAAAAGATTTGTGATAGAAACTACTATCCACATCTAGAGAAAGAACTATGGAGTTTGAATGTAGACCAAAGCATACTATTTTCCATTTAAAAATTTTGTTTTATGCTTTATGTTTTTCCCCCTCTCATAATTCCCCCCTTTTGTTCTGATTCTTTTTTTCACATGATTAATATGGAAATATGTTTACCACAGCTAAACATACCTATATTAGCTTATTTACTGTCAAGGGGAGGAGTGAGGGAAGAGAAGGAGGAAGAAAAATGTAGAACTCAAAATCTTACAAAAATGAATGGTGAAAACTATCTTTGCATACAATTGAAATATAAATAAATTTACAATAAAAAGCAAAAAAAGGAATGTGTTTTTCTTTTATCATGGGGGAAATAAAAGTTAGTAATAATATTATTGGGAGGAAAGGGTCATTGAAGAATTCTAAATGTACAGAAAGAAGGAAAATTAGGGAGAAATACAGGGCCAACAGAATAACTCTGAAAGTAACATTTTGAATTTATTTTATATATATATATATATTATATATGTATATAATATATATATGATTGTATGTATATATATATTTTAAAAAGAAATGTAGCCCCTTTATATCTATTCTACTTTATATCTAGAAAGTCTCTCCATTTTGGTAATCATTAAATTCAGTATAAAAAAATACTAAAAGAAAAAGTAAAAGGAGAAGCAAGGGAATAAACTACTTACATTGTATGCATTAACAATCAATTGGATGATATTTCTGGAGTCAGCATGTAGAATCTCCACAGTCGTTCCAGGTATTAATGCTGTAAAATTCTTTGAAAAGGAGAAAAAATAATTAGTTTTTTTCCTTCAATTTTTGTTCCCTATACACAAAAGAATATTCACTGAAATACAATGAATTGAAGAAATTCCAACAATATTTGCCTCTGACCATTTCCAATCCCATTAGATAACAAGTACTTTCTGACAATAAAAACTAGGGCAGGGGAGTAGAGTTACTGAAGGGAGGGGGGCTATACTTACTGAAGGGAGATGGTGGCTTCTCCTCTGTGAGTCTCTCAGGGAAATAAAGGAGGACAACATTATTTCTGGGATGATTTGAGTAAGGTCTGTCTTTGAATCCACTTCTTTAGAGACCACCATTTTCCCTTCTAACATCTTCCTGCTTTGTCTAAGTTAAGCTTTATCAGAACACATTCCTCTGATGTTCAAAATCCAAATGGAAACATTTCTAAAAACCTTAGATGCCAGTGCTTCTCTTTTCAAAGGCAATTCAAACAAATCAATAAATTTTACTCCCCAAAAAACCTCTGGGTACCACTGAGTAAAATTTTGTATAAAATGTTGGACTGGATCTGAAAACAAGCCTTCTTCCTTTTATTGATTTTTATATCAATGTCTAAGGTAGCATGAAAGTAAAAAATAACATTCAAAATTTAGCAGACTATATATTGTTTTTCTCCTCATTTCCTTGACTAATGTAGAAGCAGTTAAATGAAAGAGTTTATGGGAAAACCACTTTGAATAGGGTTTTTAAAACTCTTTTTTTTTTGTTCAAGATATTCAGAAGGGAAAATAAGACCTCATCGCTTTGGGAAAATCAGTGCTGAAGGACTAAACTGCCAAGACCCTGCTTGGTAAAGATGCTATTTAGTGTTAATGACCCATTGATCAGAAAGAAGAGGAAATTAAATCAGTCATATAAACTAAAATTATGAAGGAGTGGGAAGGAAAGGAAAACTATTTAGTTGGATACCACACCTATGTTTGGTCAGCCTACACCTATGATCAAATCTTAAAGAGTTTCTCAAGGACACCAAGAGGTTGTGAGTTACCTAGAATTAGCTTTTAATTGTCAGAGGTAGGATTTGAAATTAGGTTTTTCTGTCTCAGAGGTGAGAATTCTAATCACTAAACCATATCACCATTTTAGAATCTTTTTTTGGAAAATCAGGAAAAAAAGAACATGACGGTGACTTGAGGTAATCTAGATATGTAGAGGAAAGAAATATTTCTTCTCTTAGAGGGGAAGCAGGATGAGTTGATGACCTCAGGAAAAGGTTGAATGGTATTTCACCAAAGATAATCATGCTATTTCAGTTTTGACTAGAGATTATTAAAAGTGGTGGAAAAATATATTTAGGCAAAAGGCAACTTTCTCAGTCTCTGGGTCTCCAAGTAGAAGAAAGAAGTACTGATTTTAAAGGGTTAAGAGGAGGAAGGAGAGGACAACAAGTTGCTGTTCTCTGGTTGCCTGGTAGCACAGGTTCCCTAGAGAAGTTCTCATAACCTTTCAGATTAAAGAATGTAAGGCAGCAGAACTGACTTGATTTTTTTGTTTGTTTAAATGAGCACATGCTGTGTAAGTAATGACAGGTTTCTACTTTTCACCTGGAGAGAGAAAGGAGTACAAAATGAAGAAGAAAGTTTAGAGGGAAGAGACAAAGGAACTGACATTGCCAAAGGGCATACTCAGATAAGGAAAGACAATGGACAAAAAAAAAAAACCCACAACTTTCTCTGGATTACTTACTACACCCAAAGCTAAATACAGTCATCTGTCCTCAACATGGAAAATTCCTTTTTGAATTCTATTTAAATTCCTTCCCTACCCCTAACTGACTTCCTCAAACTATTTCAGTCATTCCTGAACAGTACTTCTATAGTATTTTTAAGTTACTAGATACAGGACCTACATCAAAGATCTTCTCTGGGTCTCAGATTCCTCGTCTGGGGTAAACCATATTCTCCTTATCATGATTTCCTGTAAGAGCACATGTTCCAGTGAAAGGACAAGGATTCCTCCTTCCGCTCAATCTCCCCCAGTCAATCAGACAGGACTTACCACACTAAATACTCATCAATGCTGTTGACTCATGCACCCCCCATTTTCAAATTTTAATCTCTTTGCCCTTCAAATCAGAATTAATGCCCTTTACCCCCTTACCTTATATAGCATGTAATGGTTCTTTGTCACAGCAAATATCAGGTGGATGTTATTTTCTGCCAATTTCTCTCCAAGAAGAGCAAGGGATGGATAATCCTAAGCAACAAAACCCAGAAAGATCTGAGATTTTCCAGAACTCACCAAACTGGCTTCTGACTTCTGTTATCCACTTTGTAGTTTAATCCTTACTATGGAAGAAACCTTTTCTATAGGGAGAATTTAACAATCACTACCCATGATTAATCAATAGGAAGGAAGATATCTAGAAAACTCTTCAAAGGGGCAACTAACTTTACTCTACCAGTAGACCCAAAGCAGAAACTCTCAAAGTGGTAAGGGAAATTGTTTTTCTATTTAATGAAGCAAATCCATCTCTTTTTAAAGCTTAAAGTGTATAACTAAGGGTGGTTAGGTGGCACAGATAGTGCACCAGTCCTGGAGTCAGGAGTACCTGAGTTCAAATCTGGCCTCAGACACTTAATAATTACCTAGCTGTGTAGCCTTGGGCAATCCACTTAACCCCATTGCCTTGCAAAAAACCTAAAAATAAAATAGTGTATAACTGGTTGGCAGAGAATTCAACCAGATTGTGTAAGATTCCCTTTTGTCACAGGGGTCTAATTAAGAAACACTAATTTAATAAATAGAAATAGAAGGCATATAAAAGATAAGAGTATATTAAAGTCCAAGTAACTGGAAAGTTTAAACTGGAAACTTAAGTTGAGGCCCAGAGCTATTCCTAGCATTGGTTCAGTCAGTCACAAAAAAAGAAGGCAAGACATTGGGTCAAGAAAAACCTCAAGAGCAGCTACTGTGTCTCCATTACCATCTGTTTGGATGCAGTATATTCACTGGCTTCATTCAGATGGCATTGTCCATCATGTGGTTGCACTAGCCCTCCTAGCTTGCCATCCAGAGCAATGTGTGGCACGTCATCTGAGGTGAACACCAGCAAGTGCAGAGCTTCCTTCCGCCAACCAATCTTCTCCTGTAAAAAAAACAAGAAAACAAAAAGACAATCAAACTAAGCCTACCTGGGTCCTTCTCAAGCCCATTCTTGGGTCATTAGTTATGGTCCCCAGCTGTTCTTCAAGCTCTCCAAAATGAATCAAAGATGGATGATTTGGCATGGTCACCACAGTCCATCTGCAAGAACATTGGGAAACATTCCAAAGTGGTGTTGGCTGAGAAACATCCTGGGCAGGGGAAGCTTGCAGAAGCATGGACAAGTCTCCAGCTAAAGTTTTGTCCAGGTTGGTCCATATGCTGTCTTTATGTAATTCCACAAATCTTTCAAACCACTGAAAGTATTTCTGACCCTAACTTTCTTCCCTGAAATGTTTTCTGTAAATTACTTACTATATTTACCCAACATGACTTCATTGATTATTGTTGATTCTTGTGATTCAACTGATTACCTAGCTAATTATGGTCTTTGGACTGAGTACCTTAGTCTTCTCTGTGACATTCTATATGGACCCAAAGGGGCTTTACCTTCTCAAGTCTCTGGATAAATGTACTGCCTTGAGCCCTAAACAAGTGTATTTTATAGGTACCAATAAACAATAATGAAATTAAAGTATTTCAGTGAGCAAATTAAGCATATTTTCTCTTTTATTGCCTCATTATATGAAATTCTATTCTCAAGACTGGGAACTTCCAACACGGGGGATTGTCCCTACCAAAGCTTATCAAGTACAATATCATTTGATAAATTATTATGTTATCCAGTTGAAATATTCCAGAAATAGCAGGGTTATTGAAAAAATGTAGATGGAGAAAGAACAACTTTATGATACATAAAATGCTGTTAGGTACCAAATAAAGTTTCTATATTAAAAACCAATTTCTTCATCCTATTTCATTTCTTATGGACATACATGCATGGTAAACTCTAGAATTAATATCCTTCCCTATTGAATGGAGGGGAAAGGTAAGGAAAAATATATTGAATGCCAAGAAATACTGGGATCAAAACAGGTTCGAAACCCCTGCTCTAGAGAATCAGAAAAAAAGTTCCAGAAATCTCCTGCAATTATCATGTTTACTCACAATATTCAAGGTTTGTTATCTAGCTGGAGACTCCCATCTTTCTATAATAAATAGGAGTGGCAGATGAATTAAATGACCATGGTCATTAAATGAGAATTAAATGACCATGGTCATTTTAACTTTCTTGGCCCTCAGTTTCCTCCTCTATTAAATGAAAGAGTGGTCTTAGATACCTAAAAAATGTCCTTCAAATATTAGATCTAGATTTCTATTATCTAATAGCATACACAACAAATTGGGCAGCTAAGTGGTGCATTGGATAGAGAGCCTGGTCTTGAGTCAGGAAGATTTGAGTTCAAATCTGACTTTAGGAACTTACTACCTGTAGGATCTTTAGCAAGTCATTTAACCCTGTCTGCCTCAGTTTCCTCTTTTGTAATATGACCTGGTGAAGGAAATGGAAACCACTCCAGTATCTTTGTGAAGAAAATACCAAATGAGGACATGAAGAGTCAGACACAACAGAGGTAACTCAACAATGATGAAAATATATACAAAATTCTGAATCAGGTGTGCCCTGCCTCTGTTGTGAGAAGAATAGCATATTTCATTCATTATCTGTTCTCTGAGGGAACTAGTTTTTTACTAGTTTTTTCCTATTCTTCTAAGTTTTTTTAAAATATAATTTATAATTAAATGTAATTTAATTAAATATATATTATAATATAATATAAATATAATAAATACATTTTTAAATATAATTTTGGTTTCATTTATAATCCAATATATTTTATTTTATGCATTTTTAAAATTTCAGAGAAGGGGTTCACAGGCTTCACTATACAATCAAAGGAGATCATAATGCACAAAAATATATGAAGAATCTCTGTTCTAAAAGCATGGAGGAAATTCAGGATAGAGACCTATGGTCCAAACTCATTAGAGTGTAAAGACGATACACCACTGCATACACTTTAGGGAATCTTCACAGCCCTGACACTGGAGTTTAAAAGCAGGAGCAGCCTAAGTAGTAGCACATGATGGGTTTTTGGTGCTGAATACTGAAGGGTCAACAAAGCAGTCAAAAATAATCAACTTGAAGCACCAATAAGTTTTTGTCATCCTTTTGTGTCTCCATGTATTCACTAGAAGTTGAGGGAGATTCAGGTTATCAGACCCAAATGCAGAACAGAATAGACCTTAGAAGATTTTCTAATTCAGCTCTTATTTTCTAGAAAAGAAAACTGAATCTTTGAGAGCTTAAGTAATCTGCTCAAGGTCATACTGGTCATAAATGTTGGAGCCAAGATTTGAACCTGGATCCTTTGACTCCTGGACTCTATTGCTTTATCTGTTGTACCATAGTTGCCTCATACCACAGATCTCACAGTCTACTGCCCTCACTTAAAAGATTTTTTAAGTTTTTTTTTTTTAAAGTTGTTTAAGTAATTAGCCTGTGATAGAGCTGGGACGTGAACACAGTAACAAGAAGCTGGCACAGTAGATAGAGCACTAGGCTCAGAAAACCTGAATTCAAATCTGATCTCGGATACTCCTATGTGACCCTAGACAAGTCACTTAAATCTGTTTTGCCTCAGTTTCCTCATCTATAAAATGAACTAGAGAAGTAAATGACAAATCACTTCAATATATTTGCCAAGAAAATCCAAATTGGGTCATCAAGAGTTGGACATGACTGAAATGACTCAACAGCAACTACATGAACACAAGACAAGTCTTCTAACTTCTGTTATATTCCCAAAAGGAAGCTATGTGAGATTTAAAAATCATCAAGGACATTAAGATTCCTTAATTCAAGCATTATGAAAAACCATATGGAATTACATGAAAAAAGTCACAGTCCACATACTTTGACTCTGAGCTTATAACCCAAAGAAATCAATGATAAAAAAGAAAGCCCCCATATACATCAAAATATTTATAGTACTATCAAGGAATTTAAAACAGAGGAGATACTCAGATGATTGACAAATGGCTAAACAAGTTCTGATGTATAAGTTAATGAAACAAGAACATGATTAATTACAGAGAAACATGGGAAGATTTTCATGAGCTGATACAAAATGAAGTAGAATGAAGAAAAAACACATTATACAATGACCTGAACAATATAAATGGAAAGAATAACAACACAAGACAATCAAAACTGCCTCCTGTGAAATTATAACTACTAAGGAACCTTGGTTCACTAAGAGATGGGCATCTCCCTCCTTGTTTTCTAAAAATAATATGGAAGACTACAGATATAAAAATTTTCTTATATGCTATATAAGCATATAAGTTTTGCTAAACTGTTCCCTCCCTCTCCCCACCTTTTTTTTTTAATCCTTTGTTATAAGGGATGGTTTCCTGGTAGTAAAGGGAAGGATACCAATGGAAAATACCAAATTTGCAAATGAAAAAAATAAAATATATCAATAAATATGTATTTCCCAAAATGTCTCTATTTTAGAAAATGAAGGTTCATTGATCTTTTAGTTTAAAAGATAAATGTTTTGATATATTGTACCTTGAAAAAACACTTATTAATATATTTTATTTTTTAAATGTTCATAGCTATTTAAAAGTTTTTGCATCTAACTATATATATATATATATATATATATATATATATATATATATTCTAACATATCCCTCTTCCCACTGTCAGTCCCTTATAATAAGGAATTTTAAAATAGAAAAAAATTGTCAAGCTACACATGAATATCCTAATTAATAGACAGACAAAGTCTTTTTACTTACTTGAATGGAAGAAGGAACACATAAGCTTCAGGGGTTATAAACATGAACCAAAGCTCTCCATCCCTAAGGATGCTTGAGTGAACAAGGGGAACACACACTGTCAACTCTTATTTACTTTAGCCAATAGATGGGCCAGATATGAAACAAAACAATTTAAATAAAATAGCATAGCAAAATCTTTTTTGTTTATTTTTATTTTCCCTTCTAGAAAAGGAAAATAAAAAATAATAAGAGACCCATACTTACAATAGACCAGAACTAAATGGAGGCTTTTGAGGGAATTATAAATGAAGAATCAAAAGGAGAAAGAAAAAAATATAAAGGAAAAACCCGAAGAATGAGCTAAGCAGACTACAGATGAGCAGGTGATAAGATAAAGCATGGGAACCTCAGTAAAATGTCACATACCCTCTCCCCATAATTTACCTCAATTTTCTTAGGCTGAGATATAAGTTCTAGTTATGGCAATTACATTGCAGTTGTGGATGAGTTTTTCATCACTGACTTAAGAGCCAGGACTGGCCTTCTAAATTGAAAATTTTACAAGTGATGGCTCATTAACAAATTGCAATTAGAAAAAGCCTTTCCTGGTGACAGCTTGGACTGCATGACTGTCTATATTGAAGCCTGTAGGGTTTATATGTCATATTTGAGGAAAGAAGCCCTAGGGGAGGAAAGATGAATGGTAAAGAGTAGATGTGGGCAGCAAATTAGCATGACAGATAGAGCTCCAGACCTGGTGACAGAAGACCTGAGTACAAATCCAACTTCAGAAACTAGCTGTATGACCCTGGACAACTGGCAAATCATTTAACCTCTATCTGCCTCAGTTTATTCAATTTCAAAGTGGGAATGGTAAGAGCACCCACTTCTCAAGGTGGTTGTTGCAATGTCTTATCAAGATTTAAGTTCTGTTTTCCAGAACTAAGGCCTAGCAAGCAAGCTATGCTTCAAGCTTGTACTCATCCTCTAAATGATCTCAGCCACAACAAACCTCAGAATTGTTTTATATAATTATTGTATTGCTTTCACCAGCACCAGGGTATTTTCTGAGCTTGAAACCCTACTATATCCATATTCTAATCAAGAAGCCCTGCTACAAATCACACTTGTCACATTATTGCTATTAACCTTCATTGTTAGGGTTGTAACTGACTATACTGCCATTGGCATATGTATTGAGATTTGGTCCCACTAAAGTGGGTTCCCCCACTAGGGCCTTGACCCCGGCACAAGTGTCCTTGCTTACAAGTTGCTTGCCTCATATTGAAATTTAACTTTTGGGGCAGCTAGGTGGCTCAGTGGTAGAGTACCCGTCCTAGAGTCAGGAGTACCTGAGTTCAAATCCGGCCTCAGATATTTAATAATTACCTAGCTGTGTGGCCTTGGGCAAGCCATTTAACCCCATTGCCTTGCAACAACCTAAAAAATAAAAATTATTTGTTGAAATTAAATTTCTGTGTGATTCCTGATTCTCCTGACTCTAACCTGCTCTATTTGGTTCTGATCACCCCAAATCAGAGGTCAGTTCTGTCCAGTTAATACTACCAAATAGATATTTGTTTTGGATATATTATTTAAAGGTCCACAGGTTTATAGAATGTGAAACTGTAACTTTGAATATTAACTAGTTAAATTAAATCTTTCATTTTACAAATGAAAAAAAAAAAACTTTAAACTAAAAAAGCCAGGTGACTTTTTGCCCAAGGTCAGAATTAATATTAGGAGGCAGAAGACCTGAGTTTGAGAATAAGGCATGCTAATGTGGAACCTAGCAAAAATTACTTAACTTCTACGGGCACTAATTCCCTAATCCTCAAAAGAAGGATTAGACTTCAAGGGTTCTTCATTTGTGAAACAGAATCACAGATGTGATAATATTTCTCTGATAGCAGTCAGGCTACTAATGTTTGTCCTTCATTTTTGAAGAAGACCATGATATCATGTCAAGCACATGAATTGGATTTCAATGAAGCCTTACTTTCTCCTCCAGAGCCATCTAGTCCAGTGGTCAGATATGAATCAGGACAACTGGAGGTGGTCCAGGGTATGAGGCCATCAGAGTGAAGTAAGTGACTTGCTCAAGGTCACACCGCTAGTATCGGAAGTGACATTTGAACTCAGGACCTCCTGACTTCAGGACCAGTGTTCTATCCACTACACCACCTAGTTGCCCAGACATGCCACTAGAGACTGTCATTGTCATAGATAATAAAATCACCTCTGGCATATAGGAGGCACAATTAATGCTTGCTGACTGTCAGAATTAGAAGAAACCAGGGTGCACTGGAGTCAGCTTCAACCTGAACCAATTGTTAAATTTTCCTTGTGATTATTTACAACTTGAAAATCAGCAAGGTCTGACTGTTGTGATGATTGGTTAGGCTTAGAAAGTGATAGAGAAATAATAGCAAGGTAGATTAAACTTTAAAAAAGTATGCTGTGAATTTGATAAATATATAAATAAATATGTTTAAACAAATATATAAATAAAATAAATAAATGTAATATAATCCATAATTAAACAAATATATATGTATAATATATAAATAAATGTGTCTAAATATAAGTATTTTAATATAATGAGTTTCCTTTGTAATTATGTATTGTATTCTTAAAAGCATAAATTAATTAAATTTTAAATATGGCAAAATTTTGAAATAAAAACCATTAAAAATTTTAAATAAATTTAAAAACAAATATAAAATTATATATCTAAAATTAATTAAAAATTTAGAGAATATTGTTCTGAGAAGGGGGGGACCTATCAGTTTTACCAGACTGCCAAAGGGCAGGAAAAAAGTTAACAATCACCTCCATGATCTCTATAGTTCCTTTGAGCAATGTGCTGATAAATTCTATTTCGTTGTGAGACCTCACTCTAGTGTCCTTGAAACTAAGTTTCAACTCTGGGCTATCTAGTAAAAAATAATTTCATTTTCAGCAAATATTTGTTATCTACTGTTTGCTGGGCTCTATAAGGAGAATTGGGAAAGGGGCATGTACCCTGAATTCAGGACACAGCATAATAGAGGAATAAGAAACAAATTGAGGGTATTCTGTTCAGGCAAGAATTGACCTAGATGATTTCTAAAGTCTTTTCTAGTTCTGAGGTTTTACTATTTCATGTTTCCTATAGAACATCTAAACGGACAGGGAGGTGACTCAGAGGATAGAGCATGGGCCTGGAGTCAGGAAGACTTGAATTCAAATCTGTCCTCAGACAGTTAATAGCTGTGTGACTCTGAGCAAGTGACTTAACTCTGTCTGCCTCAGTTTCCTCATCTGTAAAATGAACTGGAGAAGGAAATGGCAAACCACTCCAGTACCTTTGGCAAGAAAACTCAATAGAGGGTCTTGAAGGGTTGGACAAGCCTAAGACAACCGAACTAACAACAAAAAGGAGTTTTAAAATGGTGCCACTGAATTTGAATAATTAAATGGTGAAATGAAAAGTCTATCCATATTTTTTCAAAAAAAGCAAGACTTGAACATAGAGAAGAAAATGAAAGATACTGAGGGGGAGATTTTTAGTTAATCAAAATGACAGCAAAGACTTGAGGTTTATAGAGCTGGATTTTGTGGTTGTGTTTTGTTTGGTTTCAAATTTATGTGACAGTTGATTGTGATTCAGTCATGCCCAGTGCCTGGTTGTCAGTATTTCTGTTTTCATTTTTTTTTGGCTGACTTGGGGTAGCTACCAATTTCTAATCAGTCATTCTCTGGGAGCAGATTCTTCCTACTGAGTCTTAACATCAGAAAATCATGGCTTTCAGCATCTTGTTGACATTGGCACTGTGTATGTGTATTTAGCCTGCAACAAAACAAGAGCTGGAAGGAAAGGTCTTTTAAACCAAAACATTTAATTACCTCTCCTACTCCCCACGATAGGGTGAGTCAGAAACCTCTGCCTAGACATACCCTTCTCATGAATCTTCTTCCTCCTTTCCCCTTAGTCAGGGCTGTAATAACCCCAGTAATAGACTTCCCAACCACAAAATGAACAAGTCCCAGGGATGCCCCAAAATCCAATTCACCATCAGTGTAAGACCAGCAGTAAGGACCCAAAGCCTCTTTCTCAACAGAGAGGAATCTGAATCTAAACTAGCTTTCAGTGCCTCAGGAGTCTTCCCTTCTCCTTACTATCAGGAATCCACTTCCAATCCCAAGGTACAGCATCTTCAATCCCTTTTGTCAAGGTCTGGTCTTGCTAGTCCCAGATAAGAATGGTATTAAAACATGACTCTAGGGGCAGTAAGGAGTGGAATGGATATAGCCCTGGAGTCAGGAGGACCTGAGTTCAAATCCACTTTAGACATTTAATATTTACCAGCTATGTGATCTTGGGCAAGTCTCTTAATCCCATTGTTTTGCAAAAACAAACCAAAAAATCCCCCAGAATTATACAGCCTATATCAGATACTCACTTATGTGGGGGGGAGGGTGATAGAAAAATGTCAAAATCAAAAGTTTACAAAAAGATGAATGTTGAAAACTATCTTTACATGTAATTGGAAGAAATAAAATAACATTTTAAAAAATGCTATGAAACCCACCAAACTTTAACAGTTTGGGAAGATACTCCATTCCTCCTGAGCTTCCAGCAAGGCATCCCCAATTCCACTTTCATCTTGGTGGATTATATATGGTTATACCATCTTCCCTGATTGCCTTTCACATCTTAAGCGTCTCCTTATTTTGAATTGTAAGTATTCCAAGCCTTCCTTCATTAAGACAAAGGCAAACCTTAAGGTTCAATCTACAGTTCCCTGCTCTTATCGTTCTAAATTCTCTTTCCCTTGGAGAATTCACAAGCTCCTACAGTTCCCATAATGATGAGACATCGTGGAGTAATGTAATGGGCATTCTATTTGAAAACAGAGGTCAAGACCAAGTTCAAACTCTGCTCTTTATTTACATGAATTTTGGCAAGTAACTTCATCTCTCGACCTCAGTTTCCTCAGTTGCAAAATGAAACTAGTTGGGTCACTTTTTAATGACCTTTCTAGTTCCAAATTTATGATTCTATTATTTTACTCAGCAACCCTCTTCAATATGCGTCTTCAGACCCAAGTTCTCTCCTCACATTATTTATTAAAACTGTGAAAATAGAATTTGTGATATACTCAGCTGAGAATAAGAACTACCATCACCAACTACATAGTTTATGACTTAGTAGTAGACAAGTCTAGGGAGCTGCTTGAGGAATATAAAAGTTAAATAACTTTCTCAGAGTCAGTGTCAGAGGCAAAATCTTAACCCAGTACTTTCATATTTCAAGATTAGCCCTTTATCTACTATCCCAGAGTCATCTTTTTCCTACAAAACTTCCATTCACTCCCCTTTTAGAATTCCAAATTCTTTCAATGATGTCATCAACCTTCCAAGTTCAAAGCTATGGAGTTGTCCTTGATTCCTATCTCTGTCATGATGTCACTTGACCACCAAATTTCCAAATCTAATTTCAATGTCACCGGAGGACAAAAGGACATGGGGACTGAATGAAGGCAAATCACTTAATTTAAGCCTGTAAAAACCCAAGTAATGTAGTCAAGTGAGCAAAGAAACTGTCTGTGGACAGGAGTCCCTAGCAGCCTCAGCATCTCCTTCTACACATCAAGTGTCAAAGCTGGTTTTAATCTAAATTTTTAAGAAACATTGCATGTAAGTATTTCTTGTTTTTTAAAAAAGCCAGAATATAAAATTCCAGATTTATATAAATTTCAAAGAAATATTTTTGAGCAATGAACTTTGTGTTTCATATCGCAAGGTGCTAAAAAAAGGAGGGAAGAGAGAAAAGAGAGTACAAAAGCATAAAATCCATTGGAGCCAGGGTACCTAGTCCTCCAACATTGGGAAGGACAACCACTGAGAATGGGAAAAGATAAAAAGACAGTTCTGTTCTAAGGCTGGAAAGTAACCATATAATGGTTGAATGGTAATGAAAGACTGAAGGAAACTTGAAGGTAATTAAGAAGGTAAGAACCAGAGCAACAGTTTTAGATAGAGGTGACAAATGAAAATATTAAAATGGAAAAGTTCTCCAAGCAAAGAAAGAATGAAGAAAAAAACATATTGGGGAACATTAAGAAAAAGGTTATTAGCACATAATAAATACTCCAGGATTCCAACAATAAGTATACAGAATAGGAATGGCTGATAAACCTATAGAAAACAAAGAGACAAAGGATTCTCTTTTACTAATATATCTAAGAAATAAACTAGTAATTTCTTGGGAAAGGAATTTGGATCCCCTACTATATGATTCCATATTTTGCAGCTGAATGGTAACATAAAAAGACCTTTAAAATATGACAGAAAATGGAATAAAAGAGAATGGAAGATGAATCTTTTTCCAAGGTAACAAAATATTTTTGTAAGAACAAGATATATATGCTTGACTTTATAAAACAAGTTTCTATGCCACAAAAAAAAGAAATTTAATTAAAATAGAAAAATAGGTGATTAGAGAAACATTTATGGTAATATAATACTTAAAAGTTAAAAACTTGACATTTATATCAAATAAGAGATGAACTTGATAAATATATGGAACTGTTAAAAAGATTCAATCCTAACTCAGTTCACAGTACATAAGAAGACAAAGGAAATGAAGATAATTTTCAGAGAAGAAAACAGGTTTTAAATAATCATCTGGAAAATTGCTTAATTTCACTAGCAATCAAAAAAGAGCAAAAGAAAATTTGAGGTATTATTTGACATGAAAGCAATTGTCAAAAAATGATTAAAAGTAAGGAAACAGTATTGTGGTTAAAAAAACACACTTTATAGCTGATTAAAATGCAAAATGGCAGTATGGAGTAAAAGTTACAAAAATAATTACAACCTTTGACTCAATAAGTCTACTATATTATTATTTTGGAGAGCATATTCCTTTACACCTTTAAAGTGTTATCAAGATCAACAAATGTTTTCTGTTTAAGGATTTTCACTGGATCACTGAATATAATCACAAAAGCCTGCACATTAACATAAATATCCAACAAATTACCTTCAAATTAGTTACCTTCAAATAAATCAATTTGTTAAAGGAACAGAATACAGTACTATAATGTCATCAAGACAGGTATGAATAATATAAAGAAACATGGAAAGACCTTGATAAAACAACACAAATTAAAAAGAACTAGTACAATGGAGTACATTCTAATTAAGACCATATATGAGGAAAGAATGAATGGACAAAGCATTCCAATGGGTATTTGGAGGGAGTGACTAAAAAAGTTATTTTATATACTAAAATTAATTTACTCAAATAATACTAGGAAACTTCAATAGGTTGCATTTATGTTTAATATTGTGGTTTTTATTAAAATATTCTTCTTTAGAAAGAAAAATAAAAGTAGAACTTAGACTGAAGAGAGTTATGGTCCAGTAGGAAGGATATCAAGATTGTAGTGGGGGCTCTAAATCCTAACTCAGCTGCCTATTACTATAACTTCATTATGACAACTGATCTATCTGGCTCTCAGTTTTACCATACACAAAATAAAGGGGTTGGACTAGATGATAGGAGAGGTCCCTTGAAGTTATGGATCTATAATAACTTGATCTCAAGTGTCATCATGGTCAAGAGGAGAAAATAAAAAAATTTTAAACTTCTATAATATCACAAAAACAAAGTGTCAATTTATTAAGACAGATAAGGTATTCAATGCACCATACAAAAGTTAAGGAGAGCTAGGATTGAGGTGAATTCATTAGATTTACTATGGAGGTAGTTTTGGTAGAGTGAGGGGAATAGAAATTAATTGGGAAGGGAAAGATTCTTTTCTTTATACAAGTATTCTTCATTTTATAAAGAGATTCACAATAGCATTTCTTCAAACTGTTAGCTTCCTTAGTGCAATTAAAATGTCATTTGATTCACCAAAATACAATGACTATGCCCTATTTTAGGAACATATCTTTTTCAAATGATAAAAAGCACTTCCTTTGCACTTGAATCCAAACCCAGTGTTCAACGGTTGCATTAAATGACTTCTGAAATTTCTTTTTAATTTAAAGTTAAATGATTCCTATCTGAAGTAGGAAACAGCCAGTTTGTGAGTCCTGATTTTGTTCACAGTTCGATTGACAAGGCAGTTTAAGAAAATGATTCTACCTTAATTAAAATGGGAAGTGGTGGTTGCTCAAGTCTGGTTTCCCTGATGAGAAATCCAGATACTTTGAAATCTAAATAGAATTCATTTACTAAGGGCAAAGGAAAATATTTATTCAAATAACTGGTTGAGTCAACAGGAAGCAACCAGAAAAAGAATTCATAAATAAAATCTTCCTTAGAAGGGAGGAAAGCAACAAGTATTTTTCAATTATCTATTATGTGTCAGAAACACTTTATACATTTATAAAATCACCTAATTTTATCTTCAAAACAATTCTGTGAGATAGGTTCTATTGTAATCCTCCCTTTACAACTGAGGAAACTGGAGCAGACAGGGTCATACCATAGTTAGGTCAGTTTAAGGCTTTTGGGCTTGGTGAATTAAGCATTTTTTGCATTGTTTCTTTTCTTTCTTCTTCCTAAACACACTAAGGGCATGCAGACAAAGCTTTTGCTTTCTTATGATTCACTTTGTCTCCTGGCCACTGACCTGAATTCTTCCAACCCAGAGACTATGCACATGACCAAAGCTCCCTTTAATTTTCTTAAGCTATGAGTAGATGACTATGTTTTATGAGCCAGCAACTAAGCCCAATGAACAACAAACTATAAAGAAAGAGCACATATAAACAGAGTTTAGTGGTAACTTGGAGAATAGTCAACTATGCTATCAGGCTGGGTCCTCCAAATCTCATCTCAGATCTCAAGAGAGAAAAATACTAACCCACTGGAGATGGGCCAAGGCAATATAGAGCCTAAGGGAAAATTCAGGCCTATCCCTGAGCAACACTTTAGGGAAGCAGAGTCACAGAATCAAGATTCTCCATTGACTGCTTTCCTCATCTCTCTCCTGCCCAAGTGCTATGATAAAATGGGCTGAAATATGAGGGAGGCTTTGTACAGATTGGCTGAAATTTATCTATTAGAAGGAACATACTCACAGATAAAAAGCACCAACATATTATTCAATTTAATTCAATAATTATTCATTAGTCACCTACTTTGAGCCAAGCCTTAAGTGCTAGAGATACAAAAGGAAGATAAAAACAGTCCTTGCCCTCAAGAAGCTTACAAACTAATAGAAGAAACAACATTCAAATAAACCTATACAAAGCAAACTATTTACAGGATAAATAAGAAATAATTAATAGGGGCAGCTAGGTAGCACAGTGGATAAAGCACCGGCCCTGGAGTCAGGAGTACCTGGGTTCAAATCCGGTCTCAGGCATTTAATAATTACCTAGCTGTGTGGCCTTGGGCAAGCCACTTAACCCTGTTTGCCTTGCAAAAACCTAAAAAAAAAAATTAATAGAGGGAAGACACTCCTGATAGAAGGATTGGGAGAGGCCTATAGGAAATGGAATTTTTACTGGAACATAAAGCCAGAGAGGTCAGTAGGAGTGAAGAAGAGAAAATATGTCAGGTATAAGGATAACCAAAGAGCATGCCAAATTTTTTTTCAATAAAAAAAGAATAATAGAATCTTAAATTGAAAATGACTTAATACAGGATCTGGTCTAATCTCTTACTAAAAAAAAAAAGAATAGAATAATACATGTAGAGCTGGAAGGGAGATGATATTTAACTCAACTGCAGCATTTTACAAATGAGAAAACTGAGGGAGGAGGTTGAATGATTTGCCTAAGATGACAAAGGAAGAAATCATCAGAAGTGGATCCCCAGAAGCAGTTCGTGCTTGTTCTTCACTAACCCCCTGGGGTATCCCACCTATAATGCAGCAAGGATTGCCAAGCTCTTTCCATGTGCTTTCACAGTCATTTAGTGAAGGAATTATCATTCCCATTTTACAGATGAAGAAACTCAGACTCTAAGAGGCTTAGTGAAATAATAAGCCCTGTTTGTACCACCAGTAAGTTTCATAGATGGCATCTGAACTCATCTTCCAGACTCAAACCCAGTTTTCTGCCTAATGTAGGAGTCTTCTTTGCAGCATCACAGTCAGGTGCACACTGGTCCTCGGAGGGAGGAATTTGTTAACTCGAGGTACTGGGTTTAAATATTGGTTTGTCATTTACTATGTGACTACCTACGTGACTTCATTTGAGAAGGCTGAACTTTGGTTCCATGATCATTCACAATTTGCTCTGTTAAAAAGTTCTTTCTTGGATTAAACTAAGTCACTCTGTCTCTGTCTCTCTTTCTGTCTTTCCCTTCCATCCCATCCCCCCTCTCCTATTTATTGAGCCTTATTGTGACTTTTGAAGTAAGGAGGGAAAAAAACTAATCCTCTTTACCCCTTGCTTCACTCTTCCTATCTTTGAAGGTGATCATCATGTCTCCATTAGCCTTCTCTTATCAAAAAACATTTTGCTTCCTTCAACTTTCTGCACTGCTATTAAGAGTGTTAGCCATCCTATTTTCTCTCCTCTATAAAACATTACAATTTGTTAATATTCCTCCTAAAATGTGAAGTGATGGCCACAAATGAATACAATATTCCAGGTGGAATTTCCCCCCATTAATTCAAAGATTTTGAATCTTTGAAATCTTTGAAAGATGTCAGGAGGACAATTAACTACCTTGATGAAAACACTATATTTAAAGAATGGAGGAGCAGCTAGGTGGTGCAGTGGATAGAGTACCGGCCCTGGAGTCAGGAGTACCTGAGTTCAAATCCGAGCTCAGACACATAATAATTACCTAGCTGTGTGGCCTTTGGGCAAGCCACTTAATCCCATTGCCTTGCAAAAAGAAAGAAGAAGAAGAAGAATGGAGTTCAATATTGCTTTCTTAGTGTTTTTGTTTATTTTCGTCTGCTGTCATTTCAGCAAGTTCTATCACACTACTGGCACCTCTGGAGCTGTGGGGCATCTCTGATTTTTTTCATGTGAAATTGTTTACATATGCAGAATAAGGTTAAAGACATAGAATGTGGAGGGGAGAATGGAAGAGTTGACAAATATTCATGTTAGTTGATAAGCTAGAGACCACCAGAAGGATAGTGATCAGGATAATGGAGGACCTTGAGAAAGTGTCATATGAGGATCAGCTAAAGATCCTGGCAATGTTTAGTCTGAAGAAAAGATCAAAGAGAAAGAGGGCAGAGGGGAGGGAGCATAAAGCTGTCTTTACTATCTGAAGGATTCCCCTGTGGAAAAAAGATCAGACTAATTCTGCTTGAAACCCAAAGGGCAAAAGGAGGATAACAAGTAGAAGTTATAGGGAAGCATATTTAGACTTGCTATGAGAAAAACAAGAAGCTATCTGAAAAGGAGAAAGGACCTCCTTAGGAGGCAGTGAGACCCCTTTATCATTTGAGATCTTCAGTCAAAAACCAAGATGCAAAAAGTACAATATCTTCTTGTTTGAGTATAGGTTCAACAAAATGGCCTCTGCAAGAATTCTTTCCCAATCCACCTTAATACTACTGCCTTTGTCTGATATCCCAATTTATCCTGTCTGTATCTTGTTAATACAGAGCTGATTGTATATGGTCCATTCCATTAGACTGTGAGCTCCTGGGGAGCAAGAACTGTCTTTTACCTTACCTTTTCCCCAGTTCTTAGCACAGTGCCACCTGGAACACAGCAGGCACTTAAAATGTATGTTGATTGCACAGGTATCACTATATCAAATTGCTTTCCTTCTCAATGGCAGGAAGAGAATTTGGAATTCAAAAACTTTAAAAAAATGAATGTTAAATTTTTTTACATGTAATTGGAGAAAATTAAAATGTTAATTAAATACATGTAGTAAAAATGTTAGTTGACTTGATTCTGTGACTCTTGGATGCTCCCATAGCAAAAATCAAGAGAAGGTATAGAATATTCATTTACTTTCTTTAAGTCTTTTAAGAAGAACAAAGATTTTTTTTGTCTTAAATTGCATAAGTACAGAATTATGTGATGGTGAAGCTGGATGGATTATCAATGTACTTAGAAATACCCAAAAGGGAAAAAAATGAGATGGACTATTAGCTGCTATAAGAAACAAAATGCTTTATTTCATAAAATCAAACCTTATAGTTTAGGGAAATCTAATCTAGTTCTCTCTTTATATGCATAAGGAAAACTTGTGCCTAGAGAGATTGACTTGCTTAACATCACAAAGGTAGATAGTAACATAATGGGGATAACTACTGAAATCTCCCCAATCCTGGTCCCACTCCTTCCCCCATGCCTGTGCTTCTCCCAAAATGTCAGTGACACTAAGACCAGCAACTTCAGATCAGTTATAAAGACTAACTTGAGGCAGATCTACTTAGGAAGCACTAGGAATTTAAAATGACAAGATCAATGACTTTTAACTTTGTAATTGAATGGAAAATAAAAGAAAGAAAAAAAACAACTCTACCAAATTTAGAGGGCCCTTTAATTGCATATGCAACAATATCTGGAAACCACCAGGTGTCACTATAAAAAAAATCATATCACACTCCTTTAAACTCTCTTGATTTGCTATTGCCGAGTTTTGTTTTTTAAAGCTGGTTTTCTCTGGTTTCTTCTTCAAGATCAAATAGATACACTCTTATTCTCATTTTTGAGAAAGAAAATGTCAAATAGTTCAATACTTTGAGGACAGGACCAAAGTCTAAAGACTTATTTTTAATTTCTCACATTCTAGTATACTGTTTTCACAAAGCATATACATTAAAGTAGAAAAACCACTGAATCAAGAATCAAAACATTCAAGTTTGGATTCTAGAACTTCCAAGTGTAAGACCTTGGACAAATGACTTCAGGAAAGGTGTAGTGCATAAAAAATGTATTGGCTTTGAAGTCAGAGGATTTAGGTTCAAATTCCAGCTGTCATTTAATATTTTGAGTGACTTTTGGGCACAATTTCTTGACTTCTCTAGGCCTTTCATATCTATAAAACAAGAGTGTTGGACAAGAAGTCTTTAACACCCCTTCCAGCTCAAAATTCTGTGATCAGATGTTCTCTCTCTGAGCCTCAGATTTTTCATCTATAAAGTGAAAAGTTAAGATTAGATAAACTCTAAGACTCTTTCTTCCTCAAACAGTCCATGATTCTAGCCTGTTGGGTTGCCCACCATTACACTTGCCTTAGGATTTATTCACTTTCCACTTTGGAATATTCAAGGGATGCCACTCAGGTTATACCTATCCCTTCTCTTCTCTACTTCAGAGAATGAAGACAAGAAAAATACAGCCATTTTGCTGTATTCATGACAGATTTTTTAATCCTACCCTTTAAGTGAACACTGATTGGTGTCACATGTGACCAAAATCAATTTCTTGAAGGAACTTTCCCTGTGTTAAGTATCCTCCTCCTTTGTTTATTTTTTTGGCATCAGAAGATACCCAACATTCAGAGCTTCCATGGAGTAAATGCTGAGTAAAGTCTCATTTTTGTCAGAGAAGAAAAAGGATGATATTGAAAAAGGCTTCTTGTATGTTTTAGCAAGGTTTAGGAAATTTCAGAAACATTTTAAGTAAACTTTTTACAAGCATTCAATAAGTAGCTGTTGAACTGATACAAAATAAACAAAAAGGGCTCTTAGGAGGCCAAACTGAATCAAAGTCCTACATGAATCATTCATTCATGGCATGAGAAGAAGATAGATTGGTAGAGAAGAGATGAAGCAGGGGAGAGTGCTGAGGATCCCATTCCAGATATCTGAACGCATATTCAAGATAACTAATTCCCAAGTCACTCAAGGGAGAACAACCACAAGGCTCTAAATATCCCTGGAATTCGTTCTGTGATTAGTTTCTACTTTTCTGACACAGAAGCATATCCAAATCTGCTTATAACAATAAACATGTCCTCATCAGTCTCTGATTGTTTTTGTTTCCATTTGCACTCTACTCTTAAGCTTCTTAAAAAATGTTTTTGGTGACTGGACTCTTAACAATGGAACAAATGAAGCATGTATTTTCTTGGGCAAAATAAATTAGGCGGATGTGTACCCTGAAAACTAGTCTTCTGCCATAAGATAGAACACCATATATTTATTTAGATAGTGAAAATCTCCTAATGCAGATTACCCTTAAGAAAGGCAAACAGTCTGAATTTTATAAAATATTTAAATCAATGAATTTTTCCCATTCTCCAGAATAAATACTAATTTTAACCAGTTGTCAGGAGAAAGATGTGCTTTATCATTCCTTTACTAATTTCATATAGTGCCTGTATATTATAAGCACCCAATATTCATTTAATTGAAAAGTGTAAATTAATAGATTTTAAATTCCTTGAGGGCAGCCACTATCTCCCCTTTTTATCTTTGTAGCTGCAAATATATATTCATTTGGTTCTTAATAAATGCTTTTTGATTTATTTATCCAACAGAAATATTAAAGCATCTACTATGTGCATGAGGAGAGGCTATACGGCATTATAAAGAAATATACCCATACCTTGAAGTCAGAAAAACTTGGATTCAAGTCTGACTTCAGACAGACTAGCTGTATTGACCATTGGCAATTAACTTCTCACTGCTCCCAGGAAACTTCTTAAGGCTCCAAATTATAGATAAGTCAAGAGCCATAGGATGGGGAGTTGGGGGGGGAGATTCCTGGGAAGTGAAGGGAGATATAAACACAAATACTTCAAGATTCAGGACTATTTTTTCTACTTAATAATCATACAAGAATTATTTCCAATGAATACAAAGCATTAGCATTTATTAAGAGATATAATGATAAAACTAGAGACAGTACCTGCCATCAAGGAGATTACATTCTAATAGGGACAAGTTACACATATAAATAAGTCCTGATCAGGGAATGGTAGGTTTGAAACAATCAGATAACTGACTGGTATGCCCTTCCCAGAAATAGTGGTTTTTATTGAAAAATAATTTCAGAGCCAAGAGTTAAAAAAGGAAGAAGGGGGAAAAGAGAGAGTTGAGTAGAATATGGCTAGGAAGTGACTTGGAGGGACTGAATCCTGGGCAAGACAAGGTGAAAATCTTACCAATCCTGAGCCCAAAGTCTCAGAAGGGGGATTTTTATTATAGAGAATTTGTTGCCAGAATATTAAATATTTTGGTTTTTTAAATGCATTAATCACCACCTTTTTTGAAGCCTCCAAACCTCAATTATTTACTAATTTGCTTGACAAAACCATTTCCCACTCCCCAAACCATAGTAAAATACTCTAAAAGCATGTGTCCAACCTTTTAACTCCTCCTGGGCCACATCATCCAGCAAAAACTTATCAAAGGTCACATGCAGAATTTAATATTGATCTATGACTACAATGTAACCCATATTACTAATGGATAACAGATACTAAACCACATAAATGGGCTTTCAAGGGCCTTATGTGATCTCAGGCCATGGGTTAGATGTATCTGCTCCAAAGGCTAACTTAGAATTATAGAATTTTCAAGATGGGAACTGCCTTCCCAATTTAATACACTCCCCCTGGCTTTAACATGTAAGAGAAATAATTCCCAGAAATGTTAAGAGATTTGCTCATAGTTATACAATGAATTGGTACCAAAGCTACAACCCAAGACTTCTGATTCTCAGTCCTGAGTTCTTTCCATTGTTATAGAGTCATTTTAGTTGTATCTGACTCTTTATGACTATATACTCAAGTGGTTTGTCATTTACTTCTCCAGTTAATTTTCTGTAGCCTGGATCTAGTCTATCTTTCCAATCTTACCTATGCTTAAGCCAAACTAGACTCCTTTTTGCTTCTTTCCACTAGATTGCATAATATCAGCCCAGTCAAATTTTTAAAATTTTGAATTATCAGGGTTGGAATCAATAAGACTTTCCTTTATCAAATCAGCATAAAGTCAAGAGGGAAAATAAAACCGATGTAAAACTTTATCCTTCTTTTCTCCCCATCCTTTATTTGATCAAATAAAAGTTGTTTTTTTTTAAAGAGGTAGCTCCCAATTTTGGATGAAGAAAAAAAAATGAGGCTACTTGACTGATAAATTCCAGGTGTCCCAAAAGTTGTAAGCATTCAAACTGTACTAAGACTTTTTGGGGCATCTGGTACAACCTCCCAGCATCTCTTCATAATCACAATAGAACAGTTAACCCTTTAGAATGTTCATCTTGCTAAGGATCAATACTAGGTGTCATACAGTTATTCAATTCTTCCTGATTCTTTCACTGTTCATTTGCAACCTCTACAATGCTTCTGGCATTCATCCTACCACCCAGGAATAAGCCTTATTATCCCCTGCCTACAGATCACTATGGCTTCCTCTATTCTCTCTTCGTTACATGTAAATCCATGCTCCATTTTCCTTTCTCAACAATCCCTGTAATGTGCAAGAAGTCTGGCCACTTTATTCCCCAGATCAAAATTTTTTCAGTTGCTCCCTAAATGTTGAGTGGCTTACCTAAGCTTAAGACCAACTGGTAACTTTTTGTTTCTGAGCAATCTACTGAGGCTTTCCTGCCTCAGTACATTTGCTGATGCTATTACTGATGTTTGTACAATGCCCTCTCTCCCTCTACCTCTTACTGAATTTCTTTTTTTCTTTTTTTTTAGAGATTATATTTATTTTAAAAATTTTCCCCTAATCTTGCTTCCCTCCCCCCACCCCCACAGAAGGCAGTCTGTTAGTCTTTACATTGTTTCCAAGGTATATATTGATCTAAGTTAAATGTGATGAGAGAGAAATCATGTTCTTAAGGAAGAAAAATAAAGTATAAGAGATAGCAAAGTTATATGATAAGATAATGGGTTTTTTCCCCTATATGATAAGATAATGGGTTTTTTCCCCTAAATTAAAGGTAATAGTCTTTGGTCTTTGTTCAAAGTCCACAATTCTTTCTCTGGATACAGATGGTATTCTCCATCGCAGATACCCCCAAATTGTGCCTGATTATTACACTGGTGGAATGAGCAAGTCCATCAAGGTTGATCATCACCGCCTCATCACTGTGGGGTGTATAACGTTTCTCTGGTTCTGCTCATCTCACTCAGCATCAGCTCATGCAAATCCTTCCAGACTTCCCTGAATTCCCATCCCTCCTGGTTTCTAATAGAACAATAGTGTTCCATGACATACATATACCACAGCTTGTTAAGCCATTTCCCCAAATGAAGGACATTCACTTAATTTTCAGTTCTTTTCCACTACAAACAGGGTTGCTATGAATATTTTTGTACAAGAGATGTTTTTACCCTTTTTCATCATCTCTTCAGGGTATAGACCCAGTAGTGGTATTACTGGATCAAACACATTTTTGTTGCCCTTTGGGCCTAACTCCCAATTGCTCTCCAGAAAGGCTGGATAAGTTCACAGCTCTACCAACAATGTATTAGTGTCCCAAATTTTCCACATCCCTTCCAACATTAATCATTGCCCTGTCTGGTCATATTGGTCAGTCTGAGAGGTGTGAGGTGGTATCTCAGAGATGCTTTAATTTGCATTTCTCTAATAAGTAATGACTTAGAGCAATTTTTCATATGACTGTGGATCACTTTGATTTCCTAAGTTGTAAATTGCCTTTGCATATCCTTTAACCATTTGTCAATTAGGGAATGGCTTTTTTGAAAATTTGACTCAGTTCTATGTATATTTTTGAAATGAGTCCTTTGTCAGAAATACTAATTGTAAAAATTGTTTCCTAATTTACTACAATTCTTTTGCTCATGGTTACAGTGGTTTTGTCTGTGCAAAAGCTTTTTAATTTAGTGTAATCAAAATTATCTACTTTGTTTTTAATGTTCTCCATCTCTTCCTTGGTCATAAACTGCTTCTCTTTCCATATATCTGACAGGTAAACTACTCCTTGATCTTCTAGTGTGTTTATAATATTTTTTTATGTCTAAATCCTGTATCCATTTTGATCTTATCTTGGCATTATAGGGTATGAGGTGTTGGCCTAATCTAGGTTTCTTCCATACTAACTTCCAATTTTCCCAACAATTTTTATTGAAGAGACAGTTTTTATCCCAATAGTTGGACTCTTTGGGTTTATCAAACAGCAGATTACTAGAATCATTTCCTGCTATTGCACCTAGTCTAGTCTACTGATCCACCACTCTATTTCTTAGCCAATACCAGATAGTTTTGATGACTGATGCTTTATAATATAATTTTAGATCTGGTAAGGCTAAGCTGCCTTCTTTTGCATTTTTTTTCATTGAATCCCTGGAAATTCTTGACTTTTTATTTCTCCAAATGAATTTGCTTCCAACTTTTTCTAACTCATTAAAGTAATTTATTGGAATTTTGATTGGTAGGGCACTAAAGAAGTAATTTAGTTTTGGTAGAGTTGTCATTTTATTATATTTTTATTATATTTTATTATATATATATATTATATTTATTATATTAGCTCGGCCTATCCATGAGTAGTTGATGTTTGTCTAGTCATTTAAATCTGATTTTATTTGTGTGAGAAGTGTTTTGTAATTGTTTTCAAAAAGTTTTTGAGTCTGCCTTGGCAGATAGACTTCCAAGTATTTTATATTGTCTGAGGTTACTTTGAATGGGATTTTTCTTTCTAGCTCTTTTTGTTATATCTTGCTAGTCATATATAGAAATATTGAGGATTTATGAGGGTTTACTTTATATCCTCTTACTGAATTTCTAATCATGTTTTAAAATCTAATTCAATAAAACAATAAACATTTATTACATGCTAGGTATTGTATTAAATGTTGGGGACACAAAAAGAGACAAAAGATATTCCTTACCCTCAAGGATCTTACTTACAGTCTAGTGGGGAAGACAACATACAAACAAAATTATACAAAGCAAACTCAGACGCTCTCTTTCCATATCTATATATCTATATCTGTCTAGATGGAATGGCTAAACAACAGCAAGAACAAAATGGGAATAATAACAGCACCTCCCTCTGAGAGTTGACCTAGGATATGATGAGAAAATAATTGTAAAGCACTTGGCACAGTGGCATAGTGTTACTTAAGTGTTAACCATGATTATTGTTATTATTATTATTATGAATATTATCATTTGGGTTCAAATCCTACTTCTGATTCTTAGGATCCATGTGACCTTGGAGAAGTCACTTGGACTTCACTGGACTGTGGCATCCTCATCTGTACAGTGAAGGGGTTGAACTGAACCACCCCCTCCAATTCTAGAGCTAGGACTGAAAGAACAAATGAAACCATCTAAGAACTCAAAGTAAGGCTCTAAGTTGGTCAGGAACAATTTCATTTTTTGTCTCAATCTTCAGTGCCTCATTTGCCTTGCAAAAAAACCCCCAAAAATCTAAAAACCCAAATTAAACTAAGCTGACCCTCAGGTAACAAATAGGAGTGGACTGCTGAAAAAGTCAACATCTACAATGTTATTTTAGGATAGCTAGGGGGCACCATAATGTAGCATGCCAGACCTGAAGTTGGAAAGACTCATCTTCCTGAGTTCAAATACATGTTCAGATATTTGCTGGGTGACCCTGGGCAAGTCATTTATCCCTGTTTGCCTCAATCTCTCATCTGTCAAATGAGCTAGAGAAGGAAATGGCAAAGCAGTATCTTTGCCAAGAAAGCCCCACAAGGGGTCTCAAAGACTCACACATGACTGAAAATGACTAAACCACAACACCTGGATTCAAAAATCACCTAGGGTACTTACTACCTGTATTACTCTGAGCAGGTTACCTAAACTCTCTGGGCCTTAGTTTCCTTGTCTGTCAAATGAGCATAATCAGATAGCTCCTAAGGTCCCTTCCCTTTCTAAATCTGTTATCCTATTAATATTTCAGCAGTACTAGCAAAGTACTCAAGTTTTAGGAAAACTCTTATTCTCATTATATGACAAGTCCTCATACTGAAATTTCTTATTTATTTAGTTTTTAATTTATGGGATAAAACAAACATTTCACTAATCTAGGCATACCTGTCATTGATTGATTGGTTTTTGCAAGGCAATGGGGTTAAGTGACTTGCCCATGCTGGGTAATTATTAAGTGTCTGAGGCCACATTTGAACTCAGGTTATCCTGACTCCACCTAGCTGCCCAGACAATATATTTAAAAATACTTTTACACTCAAGTCATCAATGGTAACAAGTTGTAGCCTGCTTATGTCCACTGTGGATCTTTCTGTTGCTCTTTGGCATAACTGAATTCTACTGAGAGACTGGCAGTCACTCTGCATCACTGGAGGAGCAGTGATTTGATATAAAAGGAATTAGCTTTTGTAATGGTTGATTCTGCTGTTACTGTTGTCATTAGTCCTTCATACTCAAAGACTGTGATATCAGGGAGGTGATGCCATGACAGGCGAATGAACTGGATTTGAATGACTGTGCTAAGTCACTAGTCTCACTTTCTCCCCCAGAGCCATCTGGATCCAATGACCAGATATGAATCAGGATGATTGGAAATGACCCTGAATGTGACGAAATCAGGGTTGAGTGATTTGCCCAAGGTCACACAGCTAGAAAGTGACTAGGGTTTGAGGTTGGATTGGAACTCAGGTCCTCCTGATTCCAGGGCTGGTGCTCCATCTCTTGCACTACCAGTTGGAGATCACTGAGCAATAGCCCAATTTTCTTCACCTAGTCAATCTTGATCTTGGCTCCATATCTATTTGCAATGCTCATCAGAACAAGTGATATTTCTCTACCTGAGTTTACCTCAGGAAGCTGGTTTTAGAGCTAGCAAGTCTAGGATTTAAGGTCTGAATCTGATACATACTAGCTATTCCCAACCCAGCATAGTCCAAATCCATCAGGGCAAATACCTACACTGGTTAGAAAGGAATCCCTAGCTTGGGACACTTATTATGATGCCTTACCCAGCAAAGTGGTTGCCTGGGCTGGCGAGGTGGGGGGGGCGGAGGAAAGGAAAATCATTCAACTTCCTTCAAAACAAAAATTAAAACATTTCTTCTAGGAAATCCCCTAAAAACAGATATTCTTCCTTCTTTATCAATGCCTTCTCCATCAATCAGATTGGATTTAAGTCTCCAAACATGAACATTTATCATCCTTAAAGCCCTGGTAGCTAAAAATCTCTCCTGGTTAAACCAGTATCAGTATAGAACTCAAACAAAGAGCTTGCTGTGGCAGTGGGAGATTGAATACTTATCATTTCCATCTCAAGGGCATATGGTTCTAATGAAACATTGTGCATTGTGAGGGGGAGACTGCCTGCCTACACACACTGCAGGCCTTGTCATGGTCCCATAGGGGTGGGGTCTGGTAGGCACTTATCACCTGGGAGTGTTCAGTTTAGCCAAATGAATGAGAAATGGAGGGTACTTTATTCTGGACAAATCAGAAGATTGAAAAATTCTGTTCAACAAGTTTTCAATAGCTTCTAAAATAAGGATCTGGGGATAAGTACAGGAAAGGAAATCATTTACTCATATATAGGCTCTCAAAAACAAGTGGCAGCAATATTAAGAACAATAATAATAGCTAGCATTTATATAGGGTTTGAAGCTCTACAAAATGCTTTTACATACATTATCTCATTTGAAATAAAAGTCAAAAAAATGAGAAACTCCTTGACTGTGGCTGGCCCCCACTCTGAATAATTGCTAATTTTTATTCTTATTTTATTTTAGGGTTGGGTTTTTTTGGCAAGGCAGTGGGGTTAAGTAGCTTGCCCAAGGCCACACAGCTAGGTAAGTATTAAGTGTCTGAGACAGGATTTGAACTCAGGTACTCCTGACTCCAGGGCTGGTGCTTTATCTACTGGGCCACCTAGCCATTCTCCTGTTTTTATTATTATTTTATTTAAGGTTTTTTGTAATTGCTAATTTTTAAAAGATTGATAGCTTTTGTTTTTACATCACTTTATCAACCCAATCTGTTCCATATTCATCCACATCTGCCCAGGAGACAGAGATAAAGTACATTTTTTTCTAATGACTTTTGAAGTATCTAATTCTATAACATCCATGAAGGAGACAAAATTTAATTTTAACAGTTTTTAGAGGGACATATAAATATATAACACCTTCTCAATCGGTGTTGTAGTCACTGACACTAAGACATAATTGCTTATCCAGAAATCTATAGCATCTTTTTCTCTGGTGACCTTTGAAGACAAGAAATATGCTCACCTATATGGAACCGATTGGACACAGTCTTGAAGGCCTTATAACAGATTCAACCAAAAAGATATTTCTAGGGCTAGGAATTAACAGTTTTAATTAAGAGAACAAGCCATTGTTTGGTCCTAGCATTTAACCTTCAACAATGAACAAAGAATCCATTTAAGTACCACGTCCTTCCTGAACTATATGTTCCCTACCAGAGCATGGAATTGCACTGAGGAAAGAGCATCCTTGAAAATAAAACTCTAAAATAAACCAGATATTTCAAATGCTATCCAACACTGGATTACTAGTCAAAAATATTGCAATCTCTTTCCAAGATGAACCCATCCTTTAAAACCCAGCTCAGATGGCATTTCCTTCAGGAAACTGTTCTTAATTTTCTTTAGTTGTAAAAATCTAATGACCTTTTACCAACCCACCCATATATGTCACATAGTAGTTTGCACTTAACACTGTTATGCACTTAACATATATTGTATATGTACATAAAACAGATTTCCCAACTGGTTTGTTGAGTTTGAAGACTTGGTTCTTCCTTTTTGAATTAGGTAAATAATAGGCATCATAATCTCAACATGTTGGAAAGAATGATCATTTCCTAGTGTCTGGAACAGCCTTACCCTTAGTGGGTACTTAAAACTCTTTCTTGCACTGTTTTCCAAAACCCTTTAAGTTAGTTGCCTATGTTTATATCCTCTTTGTACCCACCCCTTGGTTTCTTTGAGTTTGCTTAGGATCATAAAACCTTAAAAGTTTGACTCAGCCTTGAGTCATTATGTGGAAAAGATCACAGTTAGCATCTTTAACTGAAGCACCAGTGTATGAATGTGTGTGTGTGTGAGAGAGAGAGAGAGAGAGAGAGAGAGAGAGAGAGAGAGAGAGAGAGAGAGAGAGAGAGAGTATTTGTCTGTCTCGGTGTCTGTGTCTGTCTATGACAATCTGTGTGTGCTGTTCCTCACAAAGAAAGGAATCTATCATCTAGCCACAAGGACTGGTACCAAAAAAAGCCAAGACAACAGGATCTCCTTGGGACAATGAAAAACCACAGGATAATGTCTCTGCAGACTTCTCCTCTTCCTCCTCTTCCTCCTCCTCCTCCTCCTCCTCCTCCTCCTCCTCCTCCTCCTCCTCCCCCTCCTCCTTCATCTTTGTAAGGTAGTGGGGTTCAGAGACTTGCCCAAGGTCACACAGCTCAGAAATTATTAGATTTGAACTCAGATTCTCCTGACTCCAAGAGCCAGTGCTCTATCCACTGTGTCACCTAGCTGCTCCTGCAGATTTCTTCTATTACAATCACGATCCTCCTCTCCCAATATACACAAAGTCATCCTATTATTTTTATTGTGTTTTTAATTTAAATAAATACAACAATGGATGCCATATCACCTTGTCAGGAATCCATAAGAGAAGAAAAGAGGGCATTTTTTTGGCACAAGGCATGAAAAATCTGCTAGCCCAGCTAGTAAGCTGCCAAACTCTATAAATTGAGGATAGGTGGCTTTGTTTAAAAGTTCATAAACATGTAAGAAGAGCAATAAATATTCAGCATCCCTGACCATATATGGCCTCCTCCACTTATTCTATACAGGTATGGCTATTTCTTAGATCAGTGATTTCAAATTCATGGGTCACAGACAAGGGATTTGGGGAGGGAAAGGAGAAGAAAAGAGTGTAAGAGAAAAGAAAATTCATAATTAAGCAGACTTTTGGTAGACTTAATGTCGTACAAAATCATACAACTATATTTCAAATGTACATAGATGCTATTATGATTAATAATATACAAATTTATTTCAATGCTTTACTAAATTCCTATTAACTTTTTGTTATGTATTTTCTGAGTCATTGAAAACTAATAGTATAATTCTATCCTGTATGAGTTAGCAAAATATATTTAAGTTAAAAAATGTGTAAAGGTTTATTATTATCTTAGATAATTATCTTAGATAATTCTTATACAATCTTCCTGAGGCAATCAACAATCCATGATCAATAAATACCATTTATACATTACATTGCCTCAAAATACACCATCATTCACTTCCTACCTAGGGTTTTCCATCTCTCCCAATGACCTCATATTAGCTCTTCATTTTATAGAGTAATAGGAGACAAACTGGTAATAAAAAAATAAGGAAACTTGGGGCAACTAGGTGGCATAGTGGATAAAGCACCGGTCCTGGAGTCAGGAGTACCTGGGTTCAAATCCAGTCTCAGACACTTAACAATTACCTAGCTGTGTGGCCTTGGGCAAACCACTTAACCCCATTTGCCTTGCAAAAAAAAAAACCCTAAAAAAAATTAAGGAAACTTGACGTTTATTTCCTTTTCTTCCAGATGAAGATTTCCAAGGAAGTTGCAGGCACAACATGGTATTTCAAAAATCATTCCAGAAAACTCCCTGAGCATAAATGGAGTCAATTCTTTTCCCTTGAAAGTCAATAAACATAAAAAAAGAAAGCCAATAAACAAACTGTTCATGCATATTTACAGAGCAGCACTTTTCTGGCCAAAAAGTATCTCATGGCCCCACCCAGGGACAGAAGCACAAATCCATCACCCTACGGACATACACTGCCATAGACCTACTCAAGATTCTTGCTAAGGCACACCCTCTGATGTAAACAGTGGAAGGAAGCCATGGGCAGGAGTTCATGGGAATTTGTGTGAAAACACTGCCTATACAAAGCGACACCCCACAGTGTGCATATGCTCACACACACACACACACACACACACAGAGTTTAATTTTATTCACACATATTGAAAGAAACTTACCTTGCATACAGCTGCCTGGAGAATTGCATCAAAGCCCCCTTCAGGAGCATCTCTGTTTCTGGACACCCTCTGTTTTTTAACTTCTTCATTGAAGCTATCGACTTTATCCGTTAAAGACAGCAGATGACGGAAGCCAAAGGATGGGACGCAGTGTGGAAACAACTTGTAACTGGGGAGAAATAATAGTCTCAGAGCCACTTTTTTTTTACCCATATTCCCTTGTCATAAGCAGAAATATGTTCAGTGCATTCTCTGGGAGAGGCTAGGGTAGAGAAACACTGAGACATTCAGAAGTTATTATGACGTGTGCAACATGACATACTCTGGGAGGTATATGTCCTCATGGAGTTCAGCTGAGATAGGAGAGATATATTATGTACCACATAACTGGAACATATGGGAATATCAAAGAAGACATTACTAAACATCTACTATGTTCCAGGTACCTTGCAAATATCTCGTTGATCCTCACACAAGAATTCTGGGAGGTGGATGCTAGTATTATCCCCATTTTACAGAAGAGGAAACTGAGTGAGGGATTAAATGAATTGCCTAAGGTCATACAGCTAGTAGGTATCTGAGGCAGGCTTTGAATTCAGGTCTTCCTAACTCCAGACTCATCACTCTATCCACTGTGCCTACTACCTGGCTGTCTCTGTGAAACATACTGAATGGGAAAAATTTTATGAAGGAGTTCAGACTTGAGATAGTCTGTGAAAGATTGTATAAGCCTCTGACAGAGCAAAGGATTAAGGACCTTAGAGGAAGACATAAGGAAAAAGCAGATACATAGACTAGAAGAGGGAAAAGAACCACATTACACATTTACCTTTATCAGTATTATCTCATTTGTACCTTATGGTAACACTGTGAAAGGACAACAGGTATTTGTTAGCTTCATTTTATAGACAAAAAATCTGAGGCTCAAAAAATGTGCCTCTCCTAAAGTAAAAAAATTAAAATAATGGTCAGAGGCAGATGTGAATCCACGTCTACCCTGATTCCATGTCTAGCACTATTTCCCTTACACCAGGCTGTCTCTCACTCTTGCTGTGGAGAAATGTAAATCTATTGAATAATCCCCCACAATGGGATGCTAGAACACATTTCACACCCACTCTCAGTTATCTGACCTTATTACTGCAACAGGACAGTCAAGCCCATTTTTCTTTTTTTGTCTACATACCCTTAGAACTCAACATATTGACAATGCATAGAGTAGGTCCTTAATAATTACTTGCTGAACATGATCTGGCACCTAACTCTGCTTAATAAATGCTCATCCAAAGACAAGACTGTCTCCCAGGTGAATTGATTGGAATTCACCTTTTTCATCAGATTCCTAACAGATACCTACTGTGCTAGGAGCTCAAGTTACAAAGATAAGCAAAGACACCTGGTATCTGTCCCCAAGGAGCTAACACTCTGTAGTTAATGCAATGATCGGTAATTAAAGATGAGAAAACATCAAGAACAAAGTCAAGTGTGTTTGTAAAACCCAGCAAAATGTTTGGCACAGGATGCTAAGAGGTACCTTCACCCTTAAGGAAGAAATGAAGTCTTAATTAAAATGTAGGGGAATCCATCCTGGCCACTAGTGCAAGCCTAGACAGGTACACCTTATATGAGGCAATTTTCAGGCTTCCAATAAGGGTTAGCAATCAGTTCTTTGGGAACTCCAAACACTTTTCTTCCTATCATTGTCAAAATTATTCCCATCAAACTCTATTGGAGTAAATGCTACCTACCTTAGGCAGAGTCCTGTTTAAATGAGTTGGAAAGGGTAATAAAAATGAAACATTTTATCATACAGAAAAAAGTTATAGCTTTGAAAACAAAAATTTAAAGCCTACAAAGCATGGGTGTCCAATCTTTTAGCTCTCCTGAACTGTACCATTCAACAAAAACTTGTCAAGTTCCACATGTAAATTTAATATTTATTTATGACTACAATATAACCCATATTACCAATGAGAATAGTAACAAAATAAAATATCCACTGGCAAAGGCTGTGGTTTGGACACTCTTGCTACAATGGGTGTTGGCTTTAATTTTTAAAAATTTGTTTACAAAAAGCAAATGCTCTGAATACACTGTAACAAATAACCACTAAAGGATTTGAGGAGGGAATATCTTTCTGATTCCATATATCTGAAGATAAATACACTGTTCTTTCTTCTGCTATATTGTGTTTGAAGGTAATATGAGATAATGCAATATGAGAGGCAGTGGATAGAGAACTAGTCTTGGAACTAGGAAGACCCCACTTTCTGAGATACTATGTGTCCCCTGAAAAGGTAACAACCTCAATATTTTAGGTAAATGTCTAGGATTTTAAGTTGCAGTGAAGGTGACAATTTGGATTAGTAGAGTTTACTTATATAGGAGTTTCAATGAAATCACAGGGCCAGGCCAGTGCCCCATGAAACATTTTTGGAAATTCAAGGATTCAGGATCAGATCAATGTAGGAATTCCTTTATGCAGACTGCAAGATTTTAGTAGCAGATTCTGCTACTGCAAAGTTGAAAGAATTCATCTCTTGGGTCATATGAGAATGGGCTCTGGCTTTTTTGATTTGGGGTGGATTAAGAGAAGAGAGTAATTTGGGGGAGAATGGGGTAAAGAAGCAATCATCTACTTTGGTTGTTAGCCAAGTAAACTCAATTTACTATGAAAGTGAATTTGTTGTTCAGACATTCAATTGTGTCTGACTTTTAATGACCCCTAGGACTATATTATCCATGGAGTTTTCTTGGCAAAAAATACTGGAGTGGTTTGGTATTCCCTTATTCAATAGAATAAGGCAAACAGCAAGTTAAATGACTTCCTCAGGGTCACATAGCTAGAAAGTATGAGTCTGTGACTCCAGGTCCAGCACTTTATCTAATGAGCCACCTTTTGTGTTTAGTTAAAAGTAAAAAACAAGATATAACATTTGAAAAGTCTAGTATAAATTCTGATCATGACTTCTAGTTGAGAAAAAATATAACATCTTATTGTGTTATGCTGCCATAATTTCAAAATAAAAGTTGTTACTCTCTCAGTCCTCATTCTGTCTGGAGTCAAATAGTTCAGAGGAGGATTAGAAAGTCAGGAGATATAAATTATCCCCATCAAGTCTCCCCCCTCCATTTCTTCTCATTTTTTCCACTCTCCCCCATCCCTACCACCCCATCACCCCTACAGATTCTTATCTGTACAAAATGTGAATATATTTATAAGCGAGAATCCATCTCAATGAGTAAACAAATCTTTCACTGTCATGGATTTCTTTTCTTTCTTTTTTTAAAGACAGTATAGAAATAGAAATCACTCCTCTATCTTTGCCACTAAATCCCAAATAGGATCACAGAGAATCAGAAATGACCAAACAACAACAGAAATCCAAGGATCACAGGACTTAGAGCTAGAAGTGACCTTAGAATTTATCAAAGTCAACCACTTCATTTTTAGAAGAGGAAATCAAGGTCCAGAGAGAGATTAGCTGACATGCCCAAATGGCATGAGACTCTGCCTAAATGGCAGAGACAGGGATCAAACCCTTGTCTCTGAACTCTAAATCCAGGTGTTCCACTCTACCATACTGCCTGTACATAGCTGACAGCAGTTGAAAGAGAAACAGCGGATGTCCATGATCTAAACTGAATTGACAAAGGGAAACAAGTATCGTCAATCCAGAGACAATTCAAGAGTTCTTGAGTTTGCTTTGTTGATTATTCTGTGCTCTTGAATTTTTGCTTATATTATACATTATAATTATCATAATAACAATATACTTATTTTTTGTACTTCTCATCAATCCAGGATCTTAATTGGGTTTTTTTCTATGTGGGAGAGGATGTTTTAAGACACTCAACTATAATTGATGACATCTCCAATTTTTTCCTCATACAGGTAAGCAATGAATACTTTCTCAATATGTAGAGTTAGTGTTACATGGTCAAAAAAGCCTAAAAACCTAGAAGAAAAACGTGTTTCATTATAGTTTGTTCAAAATTTAAGCAGCAGGAAGGCAGCTAGGTGGTGCAGTGGATAGAGCACTGGCCCTGAAGTCAGGAGAATCTGAGTTTAAATTTGATCTCAGACACTTGATACTAACTAGCCCTGTGACCTTGGGCAAGTCACTTAATCCATTGCCCCACAAAAGCAAAAAACAAAACAATTCAAGCATCAGGAGGGATTCCAGAGGCCATATCACCCAGGAGATCCCAAACTTTTTTTGGATCCCATATTCTTTCACTTTAGTAAAACTTAAATCTTCCTTTCAATATAAAAATAAATAATTTTATGTTTTACTATGCACATTTACATTAAAAGAGTGAGTAATTAACAGCAATAGGGCAAGAGTTATTTCCCAGATATTCCATGTACATTCTTGATAAGTTTCTGGCACCCCCTTAGGGTATGTGTCCTCAAGTTTGAGAACTGCTGATCTAGTCCAGTTCATACTTTAACAGAATCTCTTCTAACACTTCTCCAGGGAATGGTCACCCAGCCTATGCCTGAAGATCTCTAATCCTAGTGAATTCACTGCCCCCCAAGTAGCCCATTCCACTTGTGATCAATAATGGCTTATATTGAATCTTTTTTTAGCTGTTTTTTTTTTTTGCAAGGCGAATGGGGTTAAGTGGCTTGCCCAAGGCCACACAGCTAGGTAATTATTAAGTGTCTGAGACCGGATTTGAACTCAGGTACTCCTGACTCCAGGGCCAGTGCTTTATCCAGTGCACCACCTAGCCACCCCCTATATTGAATCTTAATCTGCCTCTTTACAGCTTCCACCAGTGACTCCTAATTCTACTCTCTATGGTTAAACGGAAGCCAAATGATACCCACATGAAATTGTTCTAGATACTTCAAAGACAATCATCTTCATTCCTTTCTCCCTCCATGTCTTAACTTCACCAGGCTAAATACCTTTGTTCCTTTGAGCAATCCTTCCAATATTCCTAGGGCTTTCTTTTGGACATAATCAGTCTATATCTTTGCTAAAATATATGCCCAGAACTTCAGATGGAATCAGAGTAGAGAAGATCTTATTACTGCCTCTCTTGTCCTAATCTAAACACTAATGATGGCAACTGCTTTCATCCATAATCCCTGATCAAGAAATTCCCTTGTTTCACCAATGCAGTTCACTTTTTCTGCTACTTACATATTTGCTTAAGGCAGAAACCACCTTATGATGTCACTGGTCCTTTTTGAAAAACAAAGAACAAACAACAAGGCAGAAGTGTCAAACGTGCACTGACTGCAGCTCAAACTAGACTAAAATGTAATTGTGAAATATTTATTAATTAAGTAAAAATACAATCAAACATAGAAAATGTTACATTTTAAAACTAAGTCAAGGGATCCTTATGTTGGAATTAATGACCCTCATTTTTATTTGAGCTTAATATCACTGGCTTAAATAAAGCACCAAGAATTTCAGTGACTTGTTTAGGAACTCACAGTTAGTATGTCCCAGAGGTAAGAATTGAAACCAAGTCTTCCTAGCTTCTAGGTCACCTCTACACAGTATACCTCATTGGCCACAGATACTATCATCCCTGTTAATATAGCATAGGATATTATTAAGCTCTGTGACTTCCTTTTAGAAAATGAAATCCAGTTAACATCAGCCTTTTGTGTACTTTTGTATATTTATAGCAGCTCTTTTGTGGTGGCAAAGAATTTGAAATTGAGGGAATACCCATTAATTGGTGAATGGCTGAAGAGGTTGTGGTATTATTGTAAGGGAATATTATTGTACTGTAAGAAATGACAAAGTAGGATGCTTTCAGAAAAAGTTGGACTTACATGAATTGATGCACAGTGAACTGAACAGAAACAGGAAAACATTTTACACAATAACAACAATATTGAAGGATGTTCAACTGTGAATGACTTAGCTATTCTCAACAATACAATGATCATATAATTCTTAAGACCTAACAATGAAAAATGCTATCCCCTCCAGAGAAAGAACTTATGGCATCTGAATAGAGACTATTAGAAGCATGCTATTTTTCACTTTCTTTTTTGTTCTTCTGTGTGGAAAGTTTTACATGATTACATATATATAGTATATAGCAGATTGTTTACCTTCTTAGGAAGAGAGGTATAGAATTTGGAATTCAGAACTTTAAAAAAACAAATGTTAAAATTAATGTTATGTAATTGGGGAAAAATAGATATTTTAAAATAAAGATTATAGTTTTGACTTTATAGTCCTCTTAGCAGGATCTTAGGGATCCATGACCCATACTTTGAGAACCACTGATCTAATGTATCCCAATGCATTCTATCAATAAGAGATTCTGTCAAATGTCTAATACATCTATATTTCAACAGTGTCCAGATTTGCTGTAGATAGTTTATTGTTACGAGATTGACAAAACATCTCTCTATGGCCTACCCATGGGATTGTTATAAGTGGGTTGTTTTTGAAGGTGTATTATAAGAAATAAAGTAAATTGTTTCATGGGATTAACTCAAAACTCTAAAACTAGGTTTAAAATCCATGGTCCTACATCTTATTGGTTTTTCCTCAGGCTGGACCTTTCTCAAGATTCTCGCTAATGCCTGTCTCACTCAATCTGTAGCACACAGACACACACACACACACACACACACACACATATATATAGTGCAATTCATATACAGATTAAAAATAAGAATTTCCAAAGTAGTTTTATTACATTAGTTTACAAAACACTTTCTTTGCAATAATGAATTCCATGAGTTTATGTTTTGACTAAGTCACCTGAGGTTCTGAGAGATTCTATCACTTCCCCAGAAAGTAGTATCATCTACTTTATACAGATGAGATAAGTTAAAGTTCAAAGTTAAAGGAATTTGTCAAAGTTTATTCTGCTACTAAGTATCAGAATCAGGACTCAAGCACACTTTTGCTGGTTCCAAGTCAAGCATTCTATTGCAACAGGTCCTCTTTGAGTAGATGCAAAGATTTCTCGGAGAGGACCAAAATTATACTAGATTCATTTCTTATAACAAATATTTAAATGAAACAAAAAAGACATTCACATCAATTTTCAAGATTTAAAAAGGGGCAATATTTCAGAGTAAGGGACATGGTCACATAAGGTACTTCCCTCAAACCCTTGCCCACAAGAAAAGAACAAATGAATGAATAAATGGTTGGATGAATAGATATATAAATAAAAGATTACTGATCTAATCTAGCCCATCCCAATGTGTTCTGCTAGTAGCAGATGAGAGATTCCATCAAATGTCTAGTGCATCTATATTTCAAAAAGACTAAACTTGCTGCATATTGTTTATTGTAACCAAATTGTCAAAACATTATTCTTTGGCTTACCCATGGGACATGTTAAAAGAGATAAAGTAAATTGGCATCAACCACTACTGAACACTATGCCTATTTTCTCTAGTCACTAAATATAACAAGAATAATAAGGAGCTGAAGGAATAAGGAAAAAATACTGATCTCTTTGTTAGATTAATTTCTCTAAAATAGAGTTTTAAAACAATATGACTCTCTACTGACCCTTATTTACTTTTCTTTTTTTAAGTATCTGACTGGATAGAAGAAAAAGTAGCCTTAAAGGTTCTCCTCAAACATATAAGTAAATATTATATAAAGTTCTAGATCAGATGTGCCCTCAGAAATAACTTTGTTCAGTAAGGTATGTCAAAAGAGGGAGATAAATACTCTGAGTTTCAAATGAAGCAAGCTCTGTGTGGAATCCAAATAGAAGGAGGGATTCCTTATCATTTGTCAGATTCTCCAAATGTTTCTACTTATTTGTGACACTGTACTTATTTTATCTAGAACTATAAATAAAATACACATTCAGTTGAAATAATACTATATTCATTAGAGAAGTATTACCTAGATTATTACATAAGATTGGATAGATAACCCAAAAAAAAATCAAGTTAGTAGTATAAATATCTTGGATAGGGATGCCTATGAACAATGTTGACCTGGACCCAAAATTAAATAAGAGGAAGCAACTAAGCTGTCTATATCTAGGAAATTGTTAAGTATTTTCAGTGATCCCAAACCTTTCACTGTAGCCAAAAAAAGGAAAAGCCATCTTTTTATAGCAGTAGTCTTCAAATGCTAGTGTGCTAACTACTTTATAAAGTCCAAGCTCCCTAATAAATATCTTATTATAACTCTAGATCTGCCTTTCATAGATTTAGGGAACTACTAGATTTCTTTTGTTTAAAGTAGTACCCTCAATCAATGCATTTCCATGCCTGCTCTACCAAATATTGTCTTTGAGTCTTAGAATCTTAGTTATCCTAGCCCCTGAGGATTTAGGTGTCTTGTTAAGGATTATATAACCCAATACATGTCAAAGGTGATGCTTGAACCATCTTCCTGACTTCAAGATTAGCTATCTCTTACCTACACCACTACATTGACTCTCCAGAAATGAATATAATACTACCTATTAATACTAAAGTCCTACTCTGATGCCTTATAGTTTTTAAATAACTTTGACTATCACATACTTCAAGAGACCAATCACTGCACAAACATTCATTCAGTTAGGGGAAAATTACTTGGAATATTTATTTCCTTCTTGCAACCTTTCACTTGTAGAAAATTAGTTAATGGACACGGCCATATTTAATGAATCTCTTAAGCATTATTTAATCCTCACTAACCACTCAAATCACCAGACCTCAAATTTGCTGAGTAATAATGATGAAACATGTAATCTCTGTATTATAATTAGATCATATTACTAAACAACTTTTGATCTCTAAGAAGGAAGACACAAAAAAGAGGGGAATAACTACCTCTACTAGCTAACTGCTTACCATTAAAAATGTATTTGATATGATAAAGCAAAGGCTCTCCTTCAAAAAGGCATCTCCCATATGTGTCAAAACCAAATGAGATTCCTTGAAAGATGAAACAGCAGGGGTAAGTGTTCTACCACTCTCTGATTATTGATATTCACTATATGTTCTCCAGAATTATTTGCAACTACCATAGATAAAGTTTAATAGAGTCAAAATTCCTCTTATAGTCAGTGAAATTCTTTTTAGAGTCTTCTTTTTGCAGAGGACACTGAGCTAATTGCAGAAGGACCCAGGATACTATAGTCTGTCCTTTTTAAAAAATTAATTAATTAATTTTATTTTTAAATCCCCCCCCCCATTACATGCAAAAGCAAGTTTCAATATTTACTTCCAAAAACCTTGAGTTTCAAATTCTCTCCCTTCCACCCTACTCCCCACCCTACTCCCCTTCATTGTGAAAGCAAGTTACTTGGTGTAGGTTAAATATGTGTAGTCATGAAAAACATTACTACAATAGTCATATTGTAAAAGTAAACATAACTACCACTCCCACCCCACCCCATGACAAAGAAAGAGAAACCTCAAGAAAAATAAAGTGAAGGAAAAAAGGTATGCTTCTGTCTATATTCAGACATGATCAACTCTGTCTTTGGGCTGGATAGCATTCTTTTTTTTTTTGGCTAGGCAATGGGGTTAAGTGACTTGCCCAAGGCCACACAGCTAGGTAATTATTTAGTGTTTGAGGACGGATTTGAACTCAGGTACTCCTGACTCCAGGGCTGATGTTCTATCCACTGCACCACCTAGCTGCCCTGAATAACATTCTTTATAAAAATTCCATCAGAGAAATTGCTTCAACATTTTTTCCCACCACAGTTGCTATTGAATCCTATCCCCACCTACCCCCATTTATTCCTTTCTCTCTCTCCTTTCACCCTGTCCCTCCTCAAAAGTATGTTTCATCTGACTACCCTCTCCCACAATCTTCCCTCTCTTCTATCACTTCCTCCTGTCCCCTTTCTCTCATTCCTTTCTTCTATTTTTCCCCTAGATAGATTTCTGTACATAATTGGATACTATAGTCTCCTAATCAAGCTACGCAGTGCCAAGATAAATGTTGTACTGATTGAGGGAGTTTTCTGGCTAGGATTTTCCTTAAATCAATAAAAATTTAGAAAAAAATAAAGATACTCAAAATAATTTATTCTATCCAATTAGTACATCAAAAAGCAACTATTAAGGGCTACTCTATGTGAGGGAGTATGCCTCTGAGATGCAAAGCCAAAAATGAAGGAGTTTGCATTGTCAGAAGAGACAGTGTAAATATATGTAAAATGTAAAAAAAGATAGAAAATAAATATAAGATAAATTCAGGTAAAGAGGGTGGGAGACACCAAGAAAAGCTTCATGAAGGTAGCACTTGTACAGAATCTTGCAGGAAACAAGGGATTCTAAGAGATTTCCCACAACAGAGAAGTCAAGTGGATGAAGAATGCTTTTTATCCAAACTATGATAACCAGTTGGATGTACAACCAACAGAGCTAGTCCATTAATACATATAATTTGAACAAACATTATAGATGGACAATGAGCCAAGCCCAGAAATGAAAAGGAGGGAGAAAAGTAGGTTGGATTGAGTTTGGGAAATTACAGGGTGTTTTTAATGACCTACTCCCTCTCTTGAAAGTAGAAAAGCCCATCTATTTCACATCTATATTTTTCCAGTGATGCCTTAGGAGTAGGATTTATGAAATACCACACACTCTAAACAATTTAAATCATGAGTGACTCAAAGGACAATGGAAAGATGTATGGTAGGAGACAGTACTTTACATTTTCTTAATAATGAAGAATTGCTAAAGGAAAAACACATCAGAGTAGTGTTAGATAGGAAAAGGAGGTAGGTCAATCATGGAGAGAAAGCAGAGGATAATCAATGGATAGCACATGGTCTCTGCCAGTAATCATATGTCATGTAGAGAATTATCTTCCCAATTCATTGGGTAGACTCTCTATGCTAGATTTATGTGGGACTTGGATCAGATAAGAAGACCTGGAATGAAGACAATATACTATTGGAGGGATGAGAGCTGAATAACTAGCTTGATAACAGGAAACCTCACTAAATTTATTTTCTATTGTACTAACAAATTTCAATGGGGCATTTTATTGTATACAATCTATTAAAACAATTCAATTCTTCTTCCAAAAATGAAGAATGGTATATGCAGGTATGTCAAGCTCAAACAGAAAGAGGAGCCACTAAACTGCATATTGACTTAAAAGACAACATATTGATATAATCTATGTTCTATTATATTTTTTATTTTGTTAATTGGACATACCTAGGAGTATCTAGGCAGCTAGTGTACTGGGCTTAGAATCAGGAAGACTCATCTTCTTGAGTTCAAATCTGGTCTCAGACACTTCCTAGCTATGGGACCCTGGGGCAAATCATTTAACCTAGTATGCTTCAGTTTCTTTATCTGTAAGACAAGCTGGAGAAGGAAATGGCAAACTATTCTAGTAACTCTGTCAAAGAAAAATGAACTCGGGGTGGCTAGGTGGTGCAGTGAACAGAGCACCGGCCCTGGAGTCAGGAGTACCTGAGTTCAAATCTGACTTCAGACACATAATAATTACCTAGCTGTGTGGCCTTGGGCAAGCCACTTAACCCCATTGCCTTGCCAAAAAACTAAAAAAAAAAATTAACTCAATTGCCTTGACAAAAACAAAAGAAAAGAAATCCCAAATCCCAAATCTTGAAGAGTCAAGCTGAAATGACTCAACAACAGCAGAAGTGTCTGCTTACGACCAGTTTGATACCTCTAGCTTAGTGTACTAAATGCTAGATTTGGAGTCAGAAAAACCTAGGTTCAAAATACCACTTCAGTCACTTTATTAAATGTGTGACTCTGACCAAGTCATTTGGGGGGGGGGGAAGAAAAGTCTGTGCCTCAGTTTCCTAATCTGTAAAATTAGTATAATACTAGTACCTTCTTTACAAAGTTATTGTACGGACTAAGTAATATAGCATGTTTAAATGTGTTACTAATATTATTGTTGTAAACTTTAAAATCTTATATTTTTTAATTTTTTTATTATTATTTTTAAGATCCCAGCTCTCTCAGCTTGAATACCATCACTTTTGAACAGAAAGAATCACATAACATCTCTTGAATGTCCCCTTAAAAACAATTCCATTCCCTTCTGGTTTCTTTTATGCTCAGAGAACCAGGAATCAAATGTCTTACATTGGCTGAAGGCTCCCTGCCTCCTGGTACCTATAAAAGTGGAAGGGCAGGCAGCTAAGAGAAACAGTCCTTAACTCAATGACACATAATCACTTGAACAGTTTAAATAGTTCATGCTCTGGCCTGGCCCTTCATCCTCTGCCAATTTCAGACAGCCCACATCTATTTCCACAACACAAGCATCTCGTATTTATTGGAAGCTTTCCCAAAGGGTGAAAAAAGAGAGCCATGTGCAGAGTTATGGATTACAGCCCCATGCAACAGGTCCTTCACTACTAGTATGACTGGTCAGGACTTCACAGTCAGGCTACTGCCCATCAAGAAACCACAGGAACTATTGCCACAACAGAGACTGGGCCAAGCGCACAACCAATAAGTTACAGACTAAAATTTGTTTTCAATTGGAAATTTACTATGTGAAGAATTATTTTATTTAACTTGTACTTCAAAGCTGTTTTCTGCAGAAGGTATTGTGATATAGCAGAGTTTATAGGGAACTTTTGCTGAAGTTAGGATAATGATCTTTGACTTCAAATATCAGTTCTACTTCTTACAGTGTGACCTTGGGCAAGTCACAACTTTTCTGGGACTCAGTTTCCTCATCTATAAAATGAAAGGGCTAGATTAGAAGATTTTAAAGTCCTCTCCAGGCCTACATCTATAATCCTATGATCTCACCTAAAATTTTTAATTGACTTCAAGGAAAGATGGTGTCAGAAAAAGCAACATATTTAAGTTTAGGAAAATCTAAGCCATAATTCACTTCACTTTCCCCACCCCATATTATCCCACTGAGGCACATGCCAATCATAACTCAAACTAAAGGTAAAAATACTAAATATTAGGAGCAAATAAAAAGCATCCTAGGGACATCTTTCAAGCCCTCAAACTCTTTCCAGTAAATATCACTCTGAGGAGGGGTTGGGCATGGGCAGGGAGATAATGAGGTTCAAAGAAGAGTCCTCTCCATCTCTAGCCATTGCTCCTTAGAAAAAACTGGGAGATCTTCACCCAGTCTCATGGGAAGATGGAACTAAGTTATTGTTAATCAAATCAGAAGTCAGGGTCTTGAGAGTCAGATCACTGATATCCTTCATATTTTTTCTTCCAAAGCTTCACTGAAGGTGAAAGAGCCCTGCTGCCTCATTCCTTGCCATCCAAACCCATCTCCACCCTAATCCTAGGCTTTGCAAGCCCAACCCAAGAAAAATTGATTACTTACCCAATGCATGGATTCGTTTGGTATCTTGGTGCAGTGTAGGAAAAGGGGGAGATATTTTTGTCAACAAAAGATCCAAATCCCAAACGGAAATTGCTGGTGAGTTTCCTCATTTCCTCAGCCAGCTTGGTGCCCAGATTTCGGATTGTGTCCAAATCATCCTTCATGGATAGGGAAAGGTCCATCAAATAGTATAGGTCCACAGGGTAATCTTCTACCTGTCGTACCTGGACTCGGAAGGGCGTCTTTTCACCTGTACCAAAAGAAAGATGGAGAGCCTCAAAAAGAGAAGATAAGCAGAAGAAAAACGTAGTTTCCATCAAACTTGATTAACCTCAAATTTTCCTCATTGAGTGTGTTAATCAAAGCATTTGTGAAAGATGCTGGGAGAGGGCAGAGAATAGAAGAAGGTTTTCAGAATGCAGTTTGAAGCTCAACTAGGACAGAGGAGTCAGAGAGACAAGTGTTCCAGAAGATATAAATTTAAGTTTGTTATTGCTGTTGTTCAGTCATGCCTGACCCTTCAGAAATCTATTTTAGGTTTCCTTAGCAGAGATACTGGAGTAGTTTGCCATTTCCTACCTACTCCAGCTCATTTACAAATAAAGAAACTGAGGCAGACAGGGTTAAGTGACTTGCCCAGGGTCACAATTGTGTGGGAGAGCAGATTTGAACTCAAGAAGAATCTTGGGGCAGTTAGGTGGAGGCAGTGGATAGAGAACCGGCCCTGGAGTTAGGAGGACCTGAGTTCAAATGTGACCTCAGATGCTTAAATAATTACCCTAGCTGTGTGACCTTAGGCAAGTCACTTAACTCCATTGCCTTGCAAAATAAAAAAATATTAAACAAAGAGAATGAAGGACAAACATCACCACAATACAAAGAAGAGTCTTCTGGACTCCAGGCCCAGTACTCTTTCCACTGTGCCACCCAGCTTAGTGTCTATACCACCTACTTAATGTGACCTTTTGACCTCAACTGTCCTATCTGTACAATTAGGGATTGGATGTGATGATATTGGGGTCCCTTCATGCTCAGACCATCTATAATTTCGCCCTAACACCCAGTGAAGTCATTGATGTTAGTTGATTGGTTAATTCTTACCCAACACTGGTCCCTAGACCACAAACCCCTACAGAGCTCCATGTTTTCTCTATAGCATGCATAAAGTGTAATTAGAATAGCATGAGGAAGAGCAGACATTCTCAGAATAGCCAGAATGGGGGATATAGGGCAATCTAAATCTCCCAATTCACACTATTTACAAATAAATGCCTTTCCATTCTATACCTATTGAGTCCAGTTCCAGGTCTGGAAAATCAGGACAAATGAGGTATATTTAATTCAATTAATAGTCAGTAAACACTTAATAGTTCCTAGGTACTTCTCTACAAATCTGGTATACAAAGATAAAAAAATAGCAGTACTCAATACAAAGAAGTTTACAATCATAACCCAACACATGACTTTAGCCCTTCCAACAAATCTACTGGATAACCCTGAATCTGAGGCTGTCCTTTGGACTCCAAAACCAAAAACATAGCTGGCTTTAGCACCTGCTGGCCAAAGGCCAAACAGAAAGGAAATTAGCCAAAGGGAAAAAAGAAAACCAAGAAAAGAAACTGGCTGCATTTTATTTTATGACCTTTGCCTCAGAATTCCAAATTAGGACAACCTATGGCCTGGAAAATTAACATAAAACCTTTTTATGGCTCTAGAAAAAAATCATTTGGATTTGAGAATTATGCAGTTTTCTATTCATTCCCCCATCAGATTTTAAATGAGAAGGTTTTCCTTAAATGTCCAAGGACAAAATGACCACAGCAGGTTAACAGTACATCCTTTCACCTCCAGCTGACAATCACAGCTTTCCTTTCTTTCCTTCCAGAACAGACAAGGATTTACTAACTCTTTCAAGATATAGAGTGACTCCCTATGTTTTATGGAGAAAGGCTAAGATCCTTTGTTCTTTGGTAGGATAAAATATGTTAGTTCTTAAAAAATGTATACAGCTACCTTCTTCATGTGCATTATAAAATAATAATGATAGCAGCATCTAGTTTGGAGTTAGAAAGTACTTTTTAAGATAATTTAATCCAATCATTTCATTTTTCATACTAGAAACTGAGTCCTAAGAGAAGGGGCAAGGTCTAAGCATGCTACAGTGCCCACTTCAGCCTCCTTCATAGTCACTGGAACAAACTGTTCCCTTCTGCCCATTCTTCCAAAGAAAGTCTTCACATGCTTGGATTAGACACCCCTCAAACTCATTCAAGAATATGAGACCCTATGGGTATTTTGAACTTGGTTTAGCCTATTTGTCCATAGTTTACAACAGGGTAGGGAATCTTTTCATTTGGATATTTATAACAGCACTCATGGGTCATACACAATTATCAGTTTAAAAATCCTAACCCTAAAAAGCTCCTAGATTTATTGAATTTTGAGTCCCACCTATGGTCATCTTACCAGCACCAGACAAAATGATTTCACATGTCTTTTTTGGTTCACAGGCTGGAGGTTTTGTGCCCCTGGTTTACAGAGTGAGACCACTGCCCATGCTACAGCTACTTGGAGCCACAGGTGAGAGTTGAGAGCCAGGTGGGCACCAAAAGTGGAGAGTACCCAGAAAAAGGCTTAGCAAGTCCTTACCTCAGAGGTGCTAGTCCTCAAGAGAGGAGACATTATTTGCCCAAGGTCACATAAATAATAAGTGGAAGTACTGAAATTCAAACCCAGGCCCTCTTATGTTAAATAATAAAAGCTGGCTCATAGATAACATTTTATATATATTATCCTACTTGAAATCTGTACTAGAACTCTAGACTAAAAGGCAGGAAGATAGTACAAATTCTGCCCCAGTCATTTGGTCAATAAACATTTATTTACTACCTGTCTGACTCTAAGTACGTCACTTAGCCTCCATGAACCTTGGTTTCTGCATCTATAAAATAGGGACAATAAAGTAAATACCTCCCAGATTATTAGATAACATGAATAGATAACATGCATTAGATAACATGAAATCCTACTGTGTTAATTAAGTGATAACTATTATTATTCTCTTTTTACAAATGAGAAAATTAAGATTTAGAGATTAAATGATCTACCCATGGTGATACCCAGCTAATGTGTCCCAGGGAAGGTATTCAAATGCTGTTCTTCCTACCTCCAAATTCTACATTTTATCCCTTTCTAATCTACCATATTTTTACTCAGTAAATTCAATGTTGTTTTTCTTAAAGCAGCGAGATTCTTACTCAAATAGAAGAATGTCTGTGTTTATATTGCTAACAAGATCATGAGTCTTAATTCTATACATGACTCCTCCCAGGAAGTCATAGTACCCTTCCCAGCATATATATATATATATATATGTATTTCAACATCACATCTGGAAAGAAACATTCTCTTCTATTTCCACCTAGATAATAAACCTGTGCCAAGTAGAGTCTGACAGACCTGAGCTACACATATTAACTAAAGGAACCTAAATAAGTCACTGGATTTTCTCAATTTCTTCAAGAGTCAAATAGGTAAAAACCCTATGTCACAGGGTTATTGTGAGAATAAAATATTTATATAAAGTGCTTTGCAAACATTACATCCCCCTGTAAATATTACTAACTATTAATATTATTATAAATAGGACAGTGAGGTAGTACAGTGGATAGGGCCCCAGTCCTGGAGTCCAATTGGACCTGAGTTCAAATATGGGCTTAGACTTTTACTAGTTGTGTGACTCCAGACAAGTCATTTCACTATGTTTGCTTCAGTTTCTTCATCTGTAAAATGAACTGAAAAAGGAACTGGTAAACTACTCCATTATCTCTGCCACAAAAACCTGAAATGGGTTTAAAGGATCAGATGTGACTGAAACAATCCAACAACAACAACAACAATAACATTATTATAAATACTTGGCCCTGCATTTACTTCTCCACCCACCGGATTTAGTCAAGAACACTGCCAACCAAGACACGTCTATTAACATACTTCTAATTCCCAGGACGAAGTCAGGAAGTTTAAGAACATCAGTTTAGTCAATTTAATCTCTCACCTCCAAAGAGAGTAGAAATACCAATTCATTTCTTTAAGAAAGACATCAGGGACAGCTAGGTAAAGCAGTGGATAGAGCACGGGCCCTGGAGTCAGGAGGACCCAAGTACAAATCTAGCCTCAGACACTTAATTACCTAGCTGTGTGACCTTGAATAAGTCACTTAACCCCATTGCCTTGCCAAAAAAAAAAGACATCAGAGATTCTTGTTCAAAACAAGACACAGAACACACAGCCTTGCCTCTTGAAATTATTGCTTAAAACTAAGACACTTTCCCAGAAAAAAATCAATGAAATTTCAAAACCTAAATATGCCCCATCACCAAATGGTATGTCTTAGATCAAAAGAAGAAAAGTGAATTATTTGTCTCTTAAATAGTGTTGAAAATGTTTGATTTTAGGATTTTAATAATTAGCTCTGTAGACTTACTAAAGCACTTGGCATAAAAAAGCAGTCTGTAAAAGCTACCCATCTTCAGGGGCAACCAAAGTCCCAATCAACACTCAGCAGCTACAGAGAGGGGTCATTGTACTGAAATTTCAGTTTACATCTATGCCAGAATGTATCTAGTTTTAGATTTATGTCAGATTAGGAAAGATTTTTCTTTTCTTTAAAATAATAATAAATTGCCTCATACAATTTGGGGAGGGGGAATGGAAATAGTCTTTTAATTCTCTTGATTTTTGAGACAAAGACATAATTAAATGAGTATAATTTCTCCCTGCTTCCACTGGCTAGGGAGGAAAAAATATGTTGTGATATGGAATAGGAGAAATAAATAGTAGATAAAGAAATCAGAAAAATGAACTCTAGCAACCCTTTTACTTAGGGGCAGCAAGGCAGGATAGTGGGCAAAACACTCGACTTGGAATCAGAAAGACTTCTCAAATTCAAATTCAACTTCAGACACATGCTAGATGTAATACCTTAGACTGATGCTGCAACCTCTCAGAAGTGGAGAAGGAAATGGTAAACGACTTTAGTATCTTTCCCAAGAAATCTCCAAATAGATTCATGAAGAGTTGAAAAAAAAGACTAAATAACAGCAATCAGATGAATAGATTATTCAAAAGTAAGGTAGAGAATTTAGCCCAGCAGGCATAAGATGGGAGTGGTTTTGCACCAGGGTATTTCAAAGTTCAAGAGGCATAGGCTAGCTTTGAAGAAATCTGATTCTAAGACAAGCACTAGAGTTGCTATATAACTAAGGTTATTTAGAAGGATACTTCCTAGCTAAGTTTGGAGCTTTACTAGAATATGTTCTCAACTATGGATTTAAAAACAGCTAAGCAATATTGAAATTATGTCTTAAATTTTATTTCTTTAAAAGCTTATTGTTTATACCATATAAATCTGAGAATTTTTTTTAAAAATTCCATCTATTTTTAGAAACATTTGTCTTTTGGTTAAAAAAATGGAATCAATGAGAAAACACAAACATCTTTCTTCATTATCCATAAAGCCAGTAGATCAGATGATAACTGATCTATATATCATAATAATCATAATAATTATTTTGTCACAAAGTGTCAGCATATTTTAATTGTAGAATGAGGTTTTGATGGGTAAGTTAATCATACTCATAACATCTAAATATGTAACCTAAACATATAAAACATCAACATGACCACTCCATGTCATAATCTGAGAAATGACATGCAATGATTGGAAAGGTCCCTCTATGATTCTTCCTTAAGGAAGTTATTATATAAGAATAGAATATGTACTTTAGAAATGATTTAGGGAAAGTAAGGAAAAAGTGTTTGTAGTTCTCCCAGTTTCCTTATCATGCAAATTACTTAGTGGTCAACCCCTTACATAAGATCTAACTTTCACATACTGCTTCTAGATTCATCAAAAGATTCTGCCTGGGGTGGCTAGGTGGTACAGTGGATAGAGTACCAACCTTGGAGTCAGGAGTACTTGGGTTCAAATCTGACCTAAGACACTTGATAATTACCTAGCCAGATGACCTTGGGCAAGCCACTTAACCCCATTGCCTTGAAAAATCTAAAAAAGAAAAAAAGAAAAAAAAAATCTAAAAAAAAACCTTCTAAGAGACATGTAAGATCACTGGAAGGAACCTATAAAATCCTTTATGTTGCCTTCATGGAAACTGAAACTTAATCTTTTGATTAAGGAACATTAACCTATCAATCAGCAACTCTACCATGTGCTAAGCATGGTGCTGGGTGATAAAGATATAAAGTCAAAATTGAAACAATCCTTGCCTCAAGTAGCTTTCATTCTAATGTGGGAGATATATATTCCTACCTAAGCACATTATATCCAACAAAGATAGAGCAGTCAGAAAGATAGAAGAGCCTGTAAGGGACTGTTGTGTGTTGTGAGTACTGTAAACTTTCATCACTTGGTGTCCTCTAGCACCAGAGCCATATTTTACTGGTTGATTGTAGAGTGCCACTGGGGTGGGAGTGGACCAGGGACTAGGGAGGATGTTTAAGCACTTGTACTCTGGTAAATAAATGGAGATCTTGGAGAACTTTCTATCCTTGTCTCCGGCCCTTTCGAGGTTTGCCTGGATAAGGATAAACTAGCTGGCAGGAACCTAACACATCCTGAGCAACTAGCCCACAGAAATATAACAAGAGCCAAGAAAGACTAAAGCAGCATAAAAACCCAGAGAAGGTAATCCACTGTGTTAAATAAATACTTCAGAGAGATCAAGAAGGTTGATGATTGGAGATGATCAACAGATTTGGCAATCAAGATCAATGGTTTCTTTGGAGAGAACAAAAAAGTCAAATTGCAAAAGGCTGAGAAAAGTGAGAGAAAAGGAAGTGAAGGCATAGAGTATAGGATAGTATAGGAATTCCAGTTCTTTCAGTTCAGTTGTTTTCAGTTGTATACAACTCTTCTTGATCCCATTTGGGGTTTTCTTAGAGTGGTTTGCCATTTCCTTCTTCAACTCATTTTATAGATGAGGAAGCTGAGACAAACAAAGTGAATTGACTTGCCCAGAGTCTTCCTGACTTCAGAACAATACTCTATCCAGAGTGCCACCTAGCTGCCCCAGAAATCTAGTATAAGCCCGCCATTTTTCCTAGGTCTTTGATTGAGTTACAAGACAATACCTTAAGGACATGACAAAATCTAATGAAGAATAAGGATGATAGAAGCACGTTAGTAGGCATCACAGGAGCCAATAGAGTTTGGGAAGATAAGTGGAGAATATGCTATGAGGAGCTATATGAGTCACAGGGCTAGAATTTGAACCTTTCTACTGTGTTTGTTTTGTCTCAGTTCTTCAGAAGACACTATTACTGCTGCCTAGAAGAAGTCCCATATTCTTCAGAGAACAGTGGGAAGATTGCTGTTAGCAAACTTTGACAGAGGAAGAGTTTTAGTAAGAAATTATTTAGTGTAGAAGGTAAACTCATTAAACAAGTGATATATTGATGCCTCATCAAAAGCAGCTTTCTCTAATCTTAGCAGATTTTTTAAAATTTAAACCAACCATTCTGGTGTTATTTCTACCAGGGAGATTCCCAAGAAGTGTTCTACATCTTATATAAACTCCACTGTGTTCAATCCATCATCAGGTATTTGTTGAGTGCCTGCTGGGCTCTCAGCTGGTGTTCCCCATCTTTGTTTTCAGGGTCTGCCTCTCTTCTGTCATCTAGTTCTTCATTGCTCGCTCACGTTTTGTACAGACATGTCTTCATTTTTCTTTCTACTTTCTCAACTCCTGTGTCTCTATAATTTTCTAGGCTTCTGCTGCCAAGATTCAAACTGCATCCCTCCTCTCTAATCTTTTAAGGTAATCCTAGCCTCAGGAGCAGGGGATAGTCAAAAAACCAAATTGAAGTAAATTCACTTAGCAGCAGATCAGAGGCTTCAGGGAGCTTTATAGATTTTGCTCTATTTCAAAAACCTCCTACATCTGAACTTTTGTATAGAATTCTAAACACTGCAGGTCTAAAATGGTATGTTTTCCCATCATCAAATATATATATATATATATATATATATATATATGTATATATATATATATATATATGCATGTATGTATGTGTATAGGGATGTGTGTGTGGGTGTGTGTGTGTGTGTGTGTGTGTGTGTGTGTGTGTGTGAGTATATCTGTATTGAGGATGGGAGGGGACTCTTGGAGGAGTAGAAGGGATGGGGGAGTGGAGAAATGGGGAAAGAAAATAAGGTAACAGAGACAGGGTAGAAAGAGACTAAGAAAAAGACAGTAAAAGTGAGATGGAGAGATATTCACAAGTTGTTAATTATAACTTGGAATGTTAATAGGATGTTTATAGCAGCTCTCTTGTGGTGGCAAAGAACTGGAAATTTCAGGGATCCCTATCAATTGGAGAATGGCTGAAAAAGCTATGGTATATAATTGTGATAGAATACTTCTGTACGTTAAGAAATGGTGAGTTCAATTATCTTAGAAAGGCATGGAAATATTTGCACAAAATGGTGAAGAGCAAAATGAGTAGAAGCAAAAGAACACTGTATACACAGTAACACAATGTTGTTTTAAGAAATTTCTCAAAGTCCCCCTTTTTCCAGTCTTTCCCCTTAATTAAAGAAGCACACTATAACAATTATAATTGTTCTTTTTTTTTAGTAACAAAGAATTGGAAACAAAATATCCCATTGACAGAAAAATATCCCACGTATCCCACTGACAGAAAAATGGCTAAACAAATTGTGCTACAAGAATGTAATGAAATATTAATGCATCTTAAGAAACAAAATGTGAAAAATACAGAAAGCCAAATAATCAATTGACAAGGATTTATTAAGTGACTAGTATGTGTGGGCATTGGGCTAAGTGCTTGGAGGCCAAGGAGATACGTGGAAAACTTTTATGGACAGAGGCAGTGAAGAAAGTAGAAATAAGAAATATATATAAGGAGCTACAATAATGTAAGCAGAAAACACAGAATCATTAAAACCAAATGCTGTGTAATTATAATGAGCAAGATCATTTGTGCTGGAGTTAGTTCAAAACAATGGCTGATTGTAAAATTTTCAATGTGAACAATTACAACTGGGAAATGTCAAACTACAAATCAGGGTTTGAATCATTGTTTTGCTGATTGTGTAGACATAAAAAAGTAGTACAGAAAATATTAACAATGCAAATTAAACTTAAAATGTGTTCTATTCAGAGAGTTAGCTGTTAAACATTTACTTCCCTTCTTTATGGAGAGGGGGAGCAAATAAACTGTTGGCTGCAAGGTGGCACAGTGGGATAGAGTTCAATATTAGAAAGACCTGATTTCAAATCCCCTCTCAGAAACTTTCAGTGTGACCTAAAGCAAGTATAAGCTCTGTCTACCAGTTTTCTGAACTGTAAAATAGGGAAGATAATAGTATTAACTTCCCAGGGTTGTTGTGAGAATCAAATGAGATAATATTTATAAAACACTTATCAAATAGTAGCCACCAAATATAAATGCTAGCTGCTATTGTTATTGAACATTTGCTGGTTAGTTTTACTGAACTCCTTTTTTTTTCTATTTTGTTGTTCTTTGTGGTTTGTGGTTCTCTGGGCAGCAGGACTGGGGAGAGATATATTGGGAAATGAAAGTGATATAAAAACAAAATACCAATAAAACAATTTTAAATTTCAAGAAGAAAATGATGTTGTGGTTGGAGAATCTTTGTTTGGAAAAATCCATGATGGAGAAATCTTGTTCCCAAAGAAGGCCAGTTTTTCCCAAAGTATCACACACAAAAAAATACCTCAGCAGATAAAAGACTTTTCATCTCTAGATAAATTCTTTTAGCTATAGACTTCAATTTCTAGGATCAAATCTAGGAACAAAACATCCCTGAAGAGATGTGAGTACTCCTACAAATAGCATAACTAGAGCTATAATGGAGAAAGGGGAGAAACTAGCACTTAGTAAGCACTTCCATGAGTCAGGTACCACACTAAAGGCTTCACAACTACAACCTTGGGAGATAGATGCTAATATTATCCCCATTTTACATTTGAAGAAACTGAGGTAGACAGATTAAATGGGATTTCTGATTATCAAAAAAAATCATCAATATACCACATTTCATATTTTTAGATTTTTTTAATGTTTTGATTGGTTGGGCTGATTTCCCCCCCCCCCCTTCTTTTTTCATCTTTAAAAGGATCTATTAAGGGGCAAAGCACCTCAGTGCTTAGAGCACTGGCCCTGGAATCAGGAAGATCTGAGTTCAAATTTATCCTGAAAATTTATTAGCTAAATGTCCCTGGGCAAGTCACCTAACCCTGATCACTTCCCCCCCCCCCAAAAGGGAAAAGAAAGTACTATTAAATGGAATACCCCTCTGGGATAGGGAGATGAAGAGATGCTGGGGAAACTATGCTAATGTAAGAAACAGAAGACAGCAATAAAACCTTAAAAAAAAACAACTCACCATCAAGCCCTAGTTATATAGCTGGGTGCGGGGGAACAACAGTATGGCACAGTGGAAAAGACAACGAATCTGGACTCAAAGGTCCTAAATTAGTCTTCCAGCCATACCATTTAATAGCTGTTTGATCTTGGATAAATCACTTCACTTCATGGTCCTTACCTATAAAATGAAGTTTGCAGGCTAGATGACCTTGAATGGAAAATCATGAGCAGCTGGAGAATGTGGAGGAGGAAGAAAAGGGAAAACTACAAACTACCTCCTGCAAAAGGAGTTGCAGGAAAGAAACTGGAAATTCCAAGAGTAGTTATCCTCCCAACCTCATCCAAGTTTAGATTCCAGTCTAGTGCAATCTAGTATGTCCACCCACCATAAAGAAAGCTGATGTTATTCAGGATTTCAAAACTGACATAGAACAAAAGAATTCCATTTAATAGTCAGATAAATGGTCTATTTAGAATTCTGTTCCTAAAGAATGAACAAACTGTGGGATATGGATGTGGTATAGGAAATATTACAACCCTTTAAGAAATGATGAAATGATTTCAGACACACCAAAAAAGTGATCAGAATCAAGGGAACAGTTTTATAAAAGAATAGCAAAAGGAAACCAACTTTGAACTCTGAACAACCACTTTTTTTTACAGTTTAGCATATCTACTTATGAAAAACGACACCTATTATCTCACAGAGTGGAGTGGTGATAATTGCAAGGTGCAGGCATACATTTTTTGACATGGTCACCTCTTGGATTAGTTTTCCTTACTTATACTTGTTTATTACAAATAAATTTCAAGGGTCCCCCCTTTCAGTATTTAATGGGGGGAGATTTTGAAAAAGGTAACTAGCAATGGTGATATCATAAAAAAAAAGGAAGCCCTGGACTCTAGAGGACTGAGTTCAAATCAGAACTCAGACATTTACCATTTACCTGGGAAAGTCACTTAACCCTGATTACCTCAAAACAAACAAACAAAAAAAGAAAACAGACCCTTGAAACTTTCTTAATGAACAGAAATAAGAAAGATGTTCAGGAAAAATCACAAACAAAAAGTAAGAAGTATAATTTATTATATACTCTAAAAAATGGCAAATGATATGAAGTAGAGATTCTTGGATTCACATACAATTTTATTTTACAATTTATGCTGTGTACGTGGAATGCAATTTTTAGGGATTTTTAAGTTCAACATTTTCAAAAAATCATCTCTGAGGCAGGTTATGGGAAGTCATGGTTTTTCCTCTGACTCAAAGAGTAGCAAAATATTCATGGACATACATTCCTATTTTCCTTTACTAATAAGAACTCACATTTATGTAGACCTTTGTAGTTTACAAAATGCTTCCCTCACAACTTGTAGTTATTACAAGTATTAGTCCCATTTTACAGAAACTTCATCTATAAAACCCCAGTAGTGGGTATGTTCTGCCCTACTGTTCCAGAGTCTGGCTTCTGCTTTTCAGGATTCTGAGAAATTTGGGAAACTTGTTTCTTCTCTAATGCTATTGCCTAAAAGCTCTCACCAGCTATGTTCTCCCACTGTTAACCACCAGTTACTAGTGGCATAGTTCCATTTAATCACTTAGCATGAATTAAGTTTTTCAAAGGACTATTTATTTGGAAGACATAGCAAGATAAAAACATACACACCTTTTCCACCCATAGCTCAGGGCCCACTCTCCCGACCATTCCACTTCAGGGTCTGGGTACTGAGTGGACTCAAGCTTAGCTCGGGTCCTATAAATTCCATTCAGAATTCTGTCTCCTGAGGCTCAAAAATCTGCTCCATATGAATGTAATAGAATCCTACTGTGATATGATACAAGAAAAAATTTCAGAGAATCCTAGATATGAATTGACACAGTAAAGTGAAAATTTATGCAAAAGGAGACACATCATTATACGTAAAGGGAAAAAAAGTGAATAACTTGTTAGGATTCTACCCTTAATGCTGGAGGAAGGGTTACACAGCTAAGAAGCTCAACCTGGATGTAGAGGAAGAACAACTGAAAATGAGTCCTGCTTTATACTTACTAGCTGCAGATCCCCTTTCAGCCCCAAATTCAACTTCATTTTAAAAAGAATGGCTTTGGATCTGAAGATCTCTAAGGTGCTTTCTAGCTTTAATCTTCCAATCATTTGACCTCTTACCACCTGTGTAACCAAGCAAATCATTTATCCCTTTCCAGCCCTGTTGTTCTGGTCTTTTTTTTTTTAAATCATGTCAACTCTTTGACCCATTTCGGATGTTCATGGCAAAAATACTGCAGACATTTATCCTTGTATTTACAGATCTATAAACTGAAACAAATAGGGTTAAATGACTTTCCCAGGTCACACACAGTAAGTGTCTGAGGCTATGGCTATATCTGAAATCAAGAAGACTCATCTTCCTGACTCCAGGCCTGGCATTTTATCCTAGCAGTCCATTTTTCAACCTCAATTGCCTTCTATACAAAATGAAGGTCTCTAAGATTTCCCACAGGGTCAAATTATATGAACTTCATTATGTAAAATCAGCTAAAAGCTTAGGAGGTGCTCTGATATTTATATTTTTTTCACCATTACTCAAGATCCACTCCATTCTTTCTCCCTAATAGTCTCTGATTTTCAACCTCAGCCCTTCCATTCTTTTCTACCTAATTAGAAACTAGAGACCTCAAAACTATCGTTTTTATTTAAAAAGTACTTTCTAAATTGTTTTCTAGAGGTACTTATGGATTTTTAAAGGTTTTTTAAAATGTAAATGTAAATTTTAAAATGTTATTTCTCAAGGTCTGTCAAAACTTTGTCTTCCTGTTTAACGTTTGGGAAAAGATCTTTTTCCTTCTAGGTTCACTCCAAGACAACCTTAACTTAATGTTTGTTTGCTTGTTCTTTAATTTTTTTTAAAGAAGCCTTTCTCAAAGGCTGTTGACAGTGAGTTGCTTAGTCTGATTCCCAGATTTTCTAACTGGGCCTCAGTTCAGTTTCTTCAGTAATTACTTTTGCTAAACCTTGGGAAAACCAAAACAAAACTGAGAATGAATCTAGTACATCTGTGCACATCTGACAGAATCCTTACAAAGGCAGGTTCCTTCCTCTATGGGGGAGAAATTTTCCTGACAAGTATTACTGTTTAAGGAGCAGCCGGGTGGTGAAGTGGATAGAGCACTGACCCTGGAGTCAGTAGTAGGTCCTGAGTTCAAATCCTCAGACCTTAATAATAATTGCCTAGCTGTGTGATCTTGGGCAAGTCACTTAACGCCATTGCTTTGCAAAAAAAAATGAAAAACAAGAAAAAGGATTATTGTTAAATGAACTCATGTTAAAAAATATAAGAAGTAAAAGCATCAAGAAAAGATTTTTTTAGTTCACAGGATAGAACAGAATGAATTTCATCAGGGGACATTGACAAGAAGAACATTTTGTTATTTTCATATTAAATTTAATATACATTTTTAAAACTTCAGTCCTTTGTATTAAAATATTCATGTTCCATGTTAAAATATTTCATTTGCCACAATCTATTTGTTCTGCTTGGTTTCATCTCAGTTTCAACTCAATCATAATCTTCATTTTCCCGGTCCAGGAAAAACACATCACCAGAAAACTCTTCAGGGATATTTGCTTCAACTTTGCAAACCTCACTTCTAAGTGTCAGTTACTAATAGTTGTATTGTTATTTAAAGCTTCTATACAGGGCACATATTAAGCTTTATATAAATATTAGTCATTATTATTGTTATTATTTCCCAAGAAAGACCATACAAAGTAGAATGAAGACAGCACTGGGATTTCAAAGACCGAAGTTTTTAGCATTTCTGATTCTGATATTTCCCAGCTGATTCTGTACAAATCAATTAGCCTTCCAGTGCCTTAATTTCCCACTCTGATATAGGAAAATAACAGGGTATTTTCCAAACCAATCCAATAACCAATAAATAGGCATTGACTGAAGGAAAAAGTGACAAATGTTGTAGTGAATGTGGAAAATTAGACATGCTAATTCACTTTTGTTGGAATTGTAAATTTATCCAACTATGTCCTAGGGTCGAATCTGAGATGAATTTGAACTCAGGTCTTCCTGACTTCAGGTCTAGAGCACTATTCACTAGCTTTCCTTTCATATGAACATAATAAAATTATGGCTAAACTCAAAAGAGCTGATTAAATCACAAAAAAGACAGATTACAGACAGAGAAAAAGACCCAGATCAGTCTTAGGAGGAATTGAATTTTTAGGGGATGAAGAATAGACTGCGAATAAGCAAAGTGAACAAGGAGCTGCCACACAGGCATGAAAAGCAAATGAGGGAAGTGTCAGAAAACCTAAGGAGGAAAGAACATTCAGGAGGAAGAAACTGGTCAATAATGTCAAATACAGCAGAGATCAAAAGGATCAAGTCTAAAAACAGATCATTGGATTTAGCAATTAAGAGTTAAATTGATAATACTGTAGAAAGAAATTTCATTTGAATGGTAAGGGACTGAAGCCAAGACTCAAAGAGTTGGAAAATGTGGGAGAAGAAATAGAGACAATTAACTTTTGGTGGGGATGACTTTTTTTAGGAGTTTGACTGTTGGGCTGGGCCTGACTCCCTTAATAGTTAAGATTCAATATTGGAACAAAATGAGACATTCATAGGTTGTTCCACTGCTATCAAAAGGAGGTTTACATAGCCATTGCTTAGAAAGGATACTCAAAGATACAGCAGATAGAGTAGGGTGAGGTGGAGTGACTAAGAAGGCCTTGAGACTTCATTCAAAAATGAATATTCTGAAGGGTGGTAACTCCACACAGGTTGGCCTTCTTTTGCCCTTAAGTAACCAAAAAGGCCAGAGGTCACCAGAAGCTATAAAAACAGTTAGGCTCAATCAAGACTTCAGGACATCTTTCTTGGCTTTCAGGAAAAGAATTAGTCTAATATGTTGAATGAGAGGGTGGGGAAACATGTAGAGAACCCAGTTCTCCCAGAGAGCTGCAATAGGGCAAAGAGATGTGTTTTTGAAGGAATAATAAGGTCATGTAAAGGTTTTTCATAATGGATAAGATCTGAGTACACAAGAATCTTTCAGAGAAATGAGTATATTAGGGCTATAAAATATTAGACAAAATGGGCATAAGTGATGGGAGCAAATGACAAAGTAAATGAGATATTATGGAATCAAAGACTCAAGTATAGGGGTGAGATATTATGGAATGAAATAATCAAGTATAGGGGTGAGCCCCAGGAAGCAAAGTCCCTCTGGACAAGAAAGGAAAAAAGAGAGAATGGTGGTTGATTCCAAGGGGTTCTGAGGTCTGAGAGGAGAGAAGAATTCAAAATAGATAGTCCCTTTTCTTAATAAAATAGTTTCTTTGCTTAATAAAGGAGAAAGTGAATTTCTCGAGAGGAATATACTCTTTAGGGTACAGGATTTAAGATGAAGAATAAGTAAAGTGGAAAAGGTGTTGACAGGAAATATGGATGGGAAGTGGGAAAGTATATGGGAAAGAAAAGGAAGGGAGGATTGTATCAAAGGTTTCAAGAAGGAAGTTGCAGTTTGGATTAGCCTTAATGTGGAATGTAGGAGAATTTCATGGGATCTAAAAGGCAACAGTGCAACTCTTCTATCTTTACAAGATAAGGAATTTGAGGCAGTTTTAAAAATGATGTACTGGGGGCATAGGCAAGGGTAGGGTAGAAAGTAAGCACATAATCCTAAGATTTTCAGGCAAGAAAAATTTTCTTGATCTTGTGATACTCAGTCTCTCATACCACATGCTCCTCTAAGAAGTTCCCCAAACATTGATATTTGACAGCTCTGTGTCCTAAGTAAGTTATTTAAACTCTCCAAGCCTCAGTTTCCTCATTTGACCTCCTGGCTTCCCTCAGGTCTTAAATAAAGCTCTACCCTCTGGGGAAGAGAAGGGAATAAACACTTATATAACTCCCATTATGTTCTAGGTACAGGCCAAGTGCTTTTCAAATATTACCTCATTTTACCCTCACAACAAACACTTGAAGTAGATGCTATTTTCTCCATTATACAGTTGAAATAACCAAGATAAATACAGGTTAAGTGACTTGCCCAGGGTCACATAACTAATAAGTGTCTGAAGCTGAATTTGAACTCAAGTTTTCATGAAACACTGAACCATTTGGTGCCTCCAATGAGCCTATCCTGTTCCCCATAATACTGGTGATTATTTTCAATAACTAGGTGTGTAAATAGTTGTTTGCATGTTGTCTCCCCAATTTATATTGTGAGATCCTTGAAGGGAGAGACTGTTGTCACTTTTTCTTTGTCTCCCCAAAGCTTAACACAGTATCTCCCACATAGTATGTGTTTGATAAATACTTGCTGACTTGATTATAAAATAAGAGTCTACCTCAAAATACCTTGCAAATTGCAAACATTTTTTATAAGCATGAACAATAATTATTAGACTATTATGCTAGACTGCCTAAGACTTTATTAAATTAGAATAAGAGGATCCTATTCAGTAGAATCCAACAAAGATGAGTCAAGTGCCAAGCGATGGAGATAACATTTTATATAAGTATTAACAATTATTATTAGAATATCATGTTAGGCTCCCCAGAATTCCATCAAATTAGGATTAGAGGGTCCTATCCAATAGTAGAATTCAACAAAGATGAATCAAGTGCCTACTAAGTACAAGGGATGGAAAGACAATGAAAATCTGTCCTTGATTTCAAAGATCAAACATACCATCGAGGGGAATAGCAAATTAAAAAACATGTCTCCAGACACAAGTATTGAAATACCAGTCTCTGAGCACAAGAATGTGCCCCCTTTACAATGTTGCTAACTCAGAATGGAATGTGCTGATGCGTGTAACTACAATCTTTGTTTCTGTAGAGTATCATTTCCCTCTAAAAGCCATTTCATTGACTTGATAGTGAAAAGATCATATGAAAATCAAGAAAAATCACTTTTGCTTTTATCACTCCCTGACTTCCTGCCCACACCACCAATCAACTAATTCTTTCACGTCCTTTTGGATCAGGGCAACTCACCAGGTCGAAGATTCATGGCAATTTTCTGGGGTGTCATTTGAATGACATCTGCATGAGAGGGGCTAGAGCCCTTGATACTCAGAGGAAGGTTCTTCAGGATAATGATGCTGCTCTCTGGACTCTCGAGTTCCCCTCCACAACCATTTTGAAGGAGATTTGCCTTCAGATCACACCTGGAGGTAACTGACCTCAGATTGCCAAAGTCCTAAGAAGGAAGGAGAGATAAGGATAAGAAATCAGACCACTCTTACACATAATACCATTTTTCTAGACCTTGACACTTGATAGCTGTCATATTGGCTAAGTCATTTAACCACTCCAAACTTTGGTTTCACCTTCTGTAAAATATTAATAGTGATATTTATACTCCCTACCTAATGAGGATGCTGAATTCCAAATACTAGTAATACTAATGTTTATGTAGCACTTGGAGGTTTTCAAACCACTTTAAAAATACCTAATTTGATCCCTACCACAACCCTGTAAGATAGTTAATATTATTAGCTCCATTTTTACAAGTGAGAAAAACTGAAGCAGTGACTGGCCCAGGATCACACAGCTAATAAATGTCCGAAGTCAAATTTGAACTCAGGTCTTCCTGAATCCAGGTGCAGGGTCCTAGCCACACACACTCAGTGAATAATCAGACTATGTATTCAGGAGAAATAGAACTGATCATCCATAGGAAAAAGTAAACAGGTTTTCTAAAATGAACAATTTTGCTTCAAGGTCAGCAGAGCCCCTCAGAACATATCTTCTAAAACCAGCCTCTTTATAAGGTGGATGTGATGTATCAAAAGGAGAATTTGATTTTGTGCCTAGAGATAGGACTATAGAAGTATCTGAGATCAGATTTGAACTCAGGAAAATGAGTCTTCCTGACTCCAGACCCAGATACTCTACTTTACTTAGCTGCCCCAACAGCCCTGAGAGGAGGGTGCAATTAGTGTTCCCAATGAGGAAAACTAGACTGACAAAAGTTAAATGATTTGCCCAAATCCTATAGTTAATAAGTGTCTAAGGCCAAATCTGAATTTCAGTCTTCCTGACTCCTGACCCAGAACTCTAACCATAGTTCTACCTAATATCCTCTAAGCTAAGCAACCCCTTTTCCTTCAAATAATTTTTTGTATTAATACCCTTGCAATCATCATAATACTATTCTGTACATATTCCAATGCCCACCTGAGGTGCTCAGAAGTGAACAAATTACAATAGATCAGATGTGGTCTGACAATTCTACAGGGGTGTGCTGGGGCCATCTGGCTCCCAAACAGATTATTAAATTTTTATTTACATTGCACTGACACCTTAGAAACTGGCAAATGCTACAAATTGAGACTTGATTTATTGTTTTGCTGATTATCTAGACTTAAGAAGGTGATAGAAAAATATTAATAACACAAATTAAACTTAAAAGTGTGTCATTCTTCAGAGAGACATTTGTTAAGCATTTACCATCCCGTCACTTTATTATGACCTCTTACATTCTAGACATTGACCTTCTCTTAATACAGCCTAAAATCACTTTAGGTTTATTGGCTCACAGTCATCCTGTCAAGTTATATGAAGATCAAAGTCCACTAAACATTCTATAACTTTTATCACAAGAATAGTTATCCTGTCATACCTATCCCCTCCTGCTCTTGGAGAAGTCAATTTTTTGAACCCCAAAGCAGCACTTTACATTTATCTCTATTGAATTTCATCCTATTAGATTTAGTCTAAGTCATTTTGAGTCCTATTTCTGTTACCTCACATGTTAACTCTTCCTCCTAGATTTGTGGCATCTGCAAAGGTAATAGGCATGGTATATCAGCCTTCCTGTAAATCAGTAATAAGAATGTTGGATCTTTGGATCTCTGGAACATTTCACTAAAGAAAGACTAAATCATGATCCCCATCAAGAACTTCAGTTGACAAGGAGCTATTGCCTAAATTACTATATATGATTATTATGTAGTACTATTGCTTTTTAAGAAATCACAAGCAGCCAATCATTAGAAAAGCCTGGAAAGAGATGCATGAACTGACACTGAATGAAGAGAGCAGAACCAGGAGAACATTGGGGCTACAAAGACAAAAATTAAATAATCCTGACCTCAAGACACTTCCATTCTATAATAAGGGAGGTGGCAAGTACATATATATAACTGTAAATAGCATGTCTTCAAAATGAAACAAGGTAGTTTTGGAAAGAAGGGCATGGTGTGGGGAGGAGGTGAGTGGGGAGGTACTAGGCCCTGGAACACAATTACAAAAATTAAGTTGTCCCTGTTCTCAAGGAGCACTCATTTTAATCAGGAAGAAATGAGTTAAGAATTAGAAATTGCTTAAGAAATCAATTAAAATTCCCTTTTCCTCTTCTGTTGCTTGAGAAGATCATGACCTCCATGAACAATAATAACATGCCCATCAGAACTAAAAAGGTCATGACAAACAGACTTCTTCAACAAAGGAAAATAAGTATAGTCTCCCTTTTTCTTGGAAAGTCATACAGCTTATGCTTAAAATTTGAGGGGAAATTGAGATGATGTCATTTTTATCTTTGGTTCAATCAATCACCAAACCTTAACAATTTTAATCGATTAATATAACATTCTTTTCTTTTTAAATTTTAAGTTCCACATCCTTTCCCTCCCCCAGTCACTGAAATGGCAAGCAATATGATATCAATTCTACATGCGAAATCATGTGAAATGAATTTCTATATTAGGCATATTCCCTCAAAAAAAGAAAGAAAAATAAAGTGAGAAAATTATATTTTAATTATCACTCAGAGTTCATCAGTTCTCTTTCTGGAGTTGGAGAGTATTTTTTTCATCATGAGTCCTTTGGAACTGTCTTGAACCATTCTATTGATCAGAGTAGCCAAGTCTTTCATAGTTGACCATCATTACAGCATTGTTGATACTGAACTCAGTGATCTCTCAGTTATTCTCACTTCCCTTTGTCTCAGGTCATAGAAATCTTGCCACATTTTTAAAAAGCATTTATTAAGTGCCTACTATGACCAAGTATTGTATTAAGTGATAGGAATACAAATACAGCAATGGGGGACAGGGAGAAGGGGAGAACATAATCCTTGTTCTCAAGGAGCTTAGGATAGACAACATTCAAAAGAATGGAAAGAGTAGGACACTGGTAGAAGGAAGTTATCCATGAGGAAATAATGGAAAAATCCAGAGAAGTGAGATTGAGTGAGATGTGAAGAAATGATTGTCCTGAGCCCTTCCTTAAATGGAGGTTCTGAGGAGAAACTCTCTACTCTCCAGTCAGAAGGGACTGGAGAGAGGGGGTACTGATGAGACAAATAGCAAGGGCTGATGACTGACAGGATAAAAAGATTTTTGCATGATGGAAAAGTCCAGATGAGTAAGTACAGCTGGGTGGGAAACTATTCTGATAGTGGTAAAAGAATATCTTTGGGCATAATTTATGCTTCCTTTTCTATGAAAAGAAAAAAATATCCAAAGCACAGACTTGCAAGGCATAAGAATCAAAAAAACTGTGGAAAAGAATGCAAGAATGGAATGAAGTAAGTCAGGGTGCTGTACAGGCACATGTTGGTGCTGGCAAGGACGACTAAGGTCCTAATGTGATTTTTATCGAGGAAGGCAGAATTTTTTCACCAGAGCAGAAAATAAACTACATTAAAAGCTTTTTTAAAAAAAAAAAACATACCTTTACAACAGCTTAAGACTATCAGTCCCTCCCATTTTCCTAAACACATCAGATAGAAAATTATTTAACCTTCTTCATGCCCCAACTGAGGGAAATGGCCCCCTTCTAGGATCCTACCTTGTTGCTTTACAATTCTAGAATTTAAAGTATTCAACAATAATAGTGAGCTATTTCCACTATTATAAGAAGAATCATTTCATTTCCATTCTGCATAGATAAGATTTAACTATATCGTGTAAAGTGATGAACTAACTACAGCGCACACCGAAGGATACGGAACTTTTTTATTCCACACAAAATACACACAACAGTGTGGCACAGCTTGATTGCTGTGATTTGGTTATTTCACTTGTGGCCAACTCTTTGTGCAATCTTTTGGGGTTTTCTTGACAAAGATACTAGAGTGTTTTCCCATTTCCTTCTCTAGCTCATTTCACTGATAAGGGAATGAAAATAAACAGGGTTAAAGTGACATACCCAAGGACACACAGCTAGTAAGTATCTAAAGCCAGATGTGAACTCAGGAAAATGAGTCTGACTCCAAGTTCAGCACTCTATCCACTGTACCACCTAATTGCTCCTCCCCTCCCCCACCTTAATACTATAAAGGCAAACAATTTTGAAAAATGTAAGGACTCTGATCAAGGAACCAATGATGAGATAAGCATGTTATCCATCTTCTGAAAGATAAGCTCATGGACTCAGATGAGAGAGAGAGACACACACACAGGGACAGAAAAGAGAGAGTTTTATATTATATAAAAATGGATATATATATATATGTATTATTTACCTCATACACAGATACACACACACACACACACATATATATATATATATATATATATATATATATATATATATATATATATATATATATACAGAAACCCAGATATGAACTCATGTTTTACATATATAATCATAATATATCACAAATATCACATTTTATGATATAAAATTATATAGATCCAATTTAGGGATATGCTTGCTTGACTGCATTTTTCTTTTTTAATGTTTGTAGGGGGGAAAGGAGGGACAGTAAAATTTTTTGTTCTTGAAAAGATTTTAAATAATGATACCAATAATCAAGATTCAAATAGATCTATGCTGGCTAGAGTTCAAGTCAATTCAATTCAATTTAACAGTTTTTAATAAGTATCTACTATGTACCCAAGCACTGTGCTAGAGGTTGAAGATATAAAAACAAAATGGAAAACAGTTCCTGTTTTCAAGAAGTTTACTTCTAAGAGAGGTAGAAATGAGCAACATGCACACAGATAAGTAAATATACTGTATATACAAGCTTGGGGAAGAATGCAGATAACACTAACAGGAAAGGCATCACCTCAGAAGTGACCCAATTCGTAAAGGATGCCTGGATTCCAAGAAGTAACAAGGAGGGAGAAGAGCATGGGAATTAAAAAAGACTTCAAGAATCAAACAGACTTTTCAATGGATCTTGAAGGATCATAAAGCAAGAATCTGAAAAGCACCTTAGAGGCATCTAGTCCAATCTCCTATTTTACAGATAGGGAAACTAAAGCTTAGAGTAATTAAGTGTCTTGACCAAGATCTCAAAGGTACTAAGGTTCAAGGCTAGGATTTGAACTCGGGTCTTGTGACCCAAGTTCACCACTCTCCCTAGTACCAAGATGGTGGCTACAGCTTGTTAGTGTCAACAATAGGACAATGATTGTTAGTTGAGGTCAAGACTAGGAGCCTGAAATTAGATAAGGTTTGAAATAAGACCATCAAAAAAGATTTCAAATACCAGGCAATTGTCAGGAGTTTGAGAAAGCAATTGCCATGTAAGGAATCAATGCTAGAGAAATAACCTTGACCTTGTTTGTCCTTCATTTTGAAAGAGAACCAATAACATCATAGTTGATGTCTTAAATTGTAAGCAAATAGGATTTAAGTCAGCAGTCTCTCTAGAGTCATAGAATTTCAATGGCAGGGCAAAAGTCAGGATAACTGGTCATGGCCTGGGATGCATTGGATGATGTCTTTGATTTGTCTAACCAAGTTCTCTGAGTTCCACAGTTTCTGTTTCAGTCACCATCATAATCACTGGAACAAACTGTTCTCATTCAACAATTCCTCTGGGTAGAAGGCTTCACATACTTAGAGTAGGCATCCCCCTAACTCACATATAGGTTTGAGGCTCATTGGTTACCCTCAACCTGGTTTAGTCCATCTATTGAAAGTTTTAGAGATAAAGGAAAAGTTCCAGAGGTCAAGGCAAGGATCTAGCATCTAAAAGGTCAGACACTTTAACATGTGTATCAAGCAGAAAGACCAAATAGATTCCAACTCCAGGAATGAAATGTTTATTTTCAGCCCCTGCTGGATGGTAGCAGCCTGAGTTTGTAGCATAAAAGCCACAGTCAATCAACACCTTTGAAGGAACCCACAGATCTGTAATTCTGGATGAAGCAGAAAAGCTAAGAATGCTGAGAGGGACTGGGAAGTAGATGGAATCACAGCACTGCTCTTCTCTGGCCCTTTCTTTTCCAAGTGAAATGTTCCCCATTCTATCAACTGATCTTCATGTAACATGGACACCAGACCCTCCAACATTCCGCTTTTCCCTTCTCTGGGATCTTTTCTAGTGTATTGATATCCTTTATAAAATGCAAGCTCCTCAGATCCTAACCCCTTTCTATCTTTCTAGCCTTCTTCCATTTTCCCCCCTTCCCTACACTCTGTAATCCAAAGACACTGATCTCCTTGAAGTTCATCTCCCAACTCCAGGCATTTTCTTTCACTGACTGTTACACCTGGTTGGAATCTCTCCCTCCTCCTCAGAATCTTCCAGATTTTCTTGCTTCCCTCAAGTCCCACCTAAAATCCCACTTTCTACATTTCCTGCTCCCCCTTGAAATTAGAGCCTTCCGTCTCTGGATTATAGCCAACGAAACTTCCATGTGAATTGTTTATTTATAATTGCCCAAATACAATTGCAATTTATTAGTTCCCTGAGAACAGGGACTGTTTCCTTCTTAAAGAGGACCATGACATCAGGGAGGTGTCACCATGTCATGTAAGTGAATTGGATTTAAGTGAGGGAGAACTGTGCAGTCACCAGCATTACTTTCCCCATCTAAGTCACTTGAGTCCAGCAGCCAGATATGGATCAGGACAATGGGAGATGACCCTGGATTCATCCTTGTTATTAATTGATTAAATGACTAGTATCTAGAAATGAACCAAAAAAAATACTCCAAATGCGGTCTCACTAGGGAAGAATACATGGGAACAATATAGGTGAGAAAAGAGCCTCAAATGACAGAGTGAGAATCTTAGACTTTATCCTTTCTATTTTCAGTAGAGCTGAAAGGAGGTTGGAAGTTTAGGTAGATTGATACCTTAGGATTATAGATTTAGAGCTGAGAAGGATCAATCCCTTTTTAAAAAATGTGGAAACTGAGGCTGGGAGAGGTTTAGCAAGTTTCCAATTGTTATTATACATGCCAGTGCTGGGATATGAATCCCAATCCTAGCATTCCAAAAGCATTCTTTTCACTATACCACACTTGTGATACAAATAAATAAATTGAGTCCCAAGAGGTGAGTGACTTGCCCAAAATTGCAAAGCTTATTAGTGACAAAGCTGGAACTAGAATCCAAGTGTTCCAGCTAATTTTTTTCCACCACATCATTACTTTCCATATTAAAAATTAATTTCTATAATGAATAAAAGATGATGGAAGTGATGATTCAGAAGATTAACCTCATGGCTGTGAATATGGACTTAAGGGAAAACAACCGAGTTGTTGCTGTTGTTTAGTTTCTAGTCACATCAGACTCTCCATAACCTCATTTGGGTTTTATTGGCAATGATGGCAGTGTGGTTTTCCATTTCCTTCTCCAGGTCATTTTATAGATAAGGAAACTGAGGCAAATAGAATTAAATGCTTTGCCCAAGGTCACACACCTAGTAATTGTTTGAGATAGGATTTGAACTCCTATGTTCCTGACTCCAGATTAGTTACTCCATCTATTGCATAGTTTAGTGCTCCAAATAACCTAGAGACAGGAAGATTAGTCTTCATGTGTTCTTTTCTTTCTGCCTACTCTGAACTTGATTCCACAAAATATTCTCTTTAAGAATTATTTTATTTCTCTGTGAGTAGTTAAGATCTGTCCTATCAATCATATTTTTTCTGTCCTGTCACAGAAGGAGAGAAAAGAATATTGCTTTTTCTCTGAACCCAGCTTTATACCACCCTTGTCTCACTGGGAAAATCAACCCTCCAGAAAGATGTCAGCTTTTTTCAGTTTTGTCCTAAGAGGCAACACCCAATGCAGGCAATCCCTACAAAGCTAACAGTCTCTCCAAGCAGGCAGCTTTGTTTAAAGGCTTAGAAAGAACCTCAAGGCAGGGTGGGAGACACAACACAGGTGGAACCGACAGGATCCAAAAAGAGAAATTTCTCATAAGAGTCATCCACTCTCATCGCTTGACAAGTCAGTCTGCATGAGAAGCCACCTCAGCACAATTACCAGCTTATGGTAGAAAGTGTGTAGAGACTTAGGAGTCAGAACCCAGAAACTGGGTCAGTACCAACATGTATTGGCCACCTTGGCATCCAGATCCATATCTGGTCACTGGACCTCAATGACTTAAGTGAGGCTGATGATTTGCACAGCCCTCCCTCACTTAAATCCAATTCACTTGCATGCCCTGGCATCACCTCCCAGAGGTCAGGGTCCCCTTTGAGAACAAAGGCTAAACAACAAGTCAGAACAACATTATTAACTTCTCTAAGTCTGGTTGTCCTCATTTAATGAATAGGGATAAAAAATATATATTCCAGGGAAGGCACTATGCAAATAGGTCCAAAAACAAACGATATCAAGAAAAGAAGATTTTTTAAAAAGGGTAATATACAAAAAAGGGTAGGAACAGACTCATGATCATGCTGTTTTAGGGAGCTTTCAGAAAATAATTTTTTCTACATCAAGGCATAAGATTACATGCAGTCTTCACAGGTCTTTAACCTGTCATGCAATGATTAAGAGTACCAAACCTGGAGTTAGGAAGACTCATTTTCCTAAGTTTAAATCTGGGATCCTGGGCAAGTCACTAAATTTTGTTTGCCTCAGTTTTCTCATCTGTAAAATGATCTGAGAAGGAAATGACAAACCGCTCCAGTATTTTCACATGAAGAATCACAACTGAACAACAGATCAATTTGATGTCAAAGAGGATGGCACTGTTGCTCCACAGATTTTAAAATTTTCTGAGGGGGCCACTAAGTGGTATGATGGATAGAGTACTGGTCCCAGAGTCAGGAGGCCCTGAGTTTAAATCTGGCCTCAAACAATTAACACTTACTACCTGTGTAACCCTAGGCACTTCACTTAACTCCAATTGTCTTGCTAAAATAAATAAATATACATACATACATACACACAAATATGTGCACACATGAGTATGTATATATATATATATATATATATAGTTAGATAGATATAATGTAATATATATGTATGAATATATATACATATATAAAAAACAAAGGATCCTAGAATACTGTATCCTAAGCTGTTCACATATTAACTCTTACAGAGAAGTTTATAAAGCAATGATGGATCACATGAAATGGTCAGAACCTCTTTTCCAGGACCCTAGAGTTGAATTCAACTCAAGATGAAGCCCTAATCCCTTCAAAATGGTTAAATTTTCAGTGTGAGTATTTGCACCTCCAAAATCCACAAACACTATAAATCTGAACTTGATTTTGATTGTCTAAACTAAAGAAAGTGATGAGAAAAAAGTATGCCTTGTATGCATTCTTTTCTAGAGTCAATTGTTGAGCATTTATTAGCACATCACTCCTTGTACTACCAAATGTAATAATTATTAGTCTTTATTCCTCCTCCCCTCGGCCTCTCTGAAAATGGAAACTACCTGAAGTTGAATAACTGGAAATCTGTGATGATTGGAACTACTGCTAAGCCCTGGAAGAGAAATAGTTTAAACTAATGATGAGGAACAGTTTTGCCAAAGGCTATTGACTCATGGGATTTGGAAAATGATCAAGTATAACCTAACATAAAGGAAACTCTCATAGATTCCAATCTGGAAATAATTTCAGAAAACATCTAACACAAAACTCATTTTAGAACTGAGGAAACTGAGGTCTAGAAGGACAATGTGCTTTGTCCAAGATCACAAAGAACAGCTCCACTTTATAGGAGGGGAAAAGGAAGAAGGAAGGGAGGGAGGGAGGGAGAGAAGGAACAGGGAGAGAAGAGAGGGAAAGAACAGGGTAGAGAGGAAGAGAGGGAAGGAGAGAGAAAGGAAGAGGAGAGAAAGAAGAGAGAGAAGGAAAGAGGGAGGGAATGAGGGAGGAGGAAGATAGGAAGAAAAGAAAGGGGAAGGAAGGATAAATGGAAGGAAGGGGAGAAGAAAGAAAGGAAAAAAAGAGGGAAGGAAGGAAGAATGGATGAAGAAAGGAAGGATGGAAGGAAGGGAGGGGAGAAAGAAAGAGAAGAAATGAAGAAATGAAGATAAAATTTAAACAAAACATAGAAAGAGAAAAGGGGAATAAAGGAAAGAATGAAAGAGGGGAGAGAAAATCAAAGGACAGAAAGAAAAGAGAACCAAAATCTTGAAAAAGAAAATCATCAAATTAATTTACTAATAGTGCTATCTTTAATCCTTTAAATTTTTCTCAATGGAAAATTTAGAGACTGTCACAAAAATTTTTACATCCTATTCCACTTAAATTCTGGAAGAATTAGTAAAATCATGTCTTTCTCTAGTTTTCCTTGTTAAAAATTCCTAATTTCTTGTCCTAGAAAAGATGTTTTTTAAATGCTATTTTACAGGAGGAAGGGGAATCTTTCAGAAAGCAAAACTCTCATCTTTCAGGCTTTCATTAGATTTTTACTGAAGAATTTCAAGTTCTGCTTCATTTTCAAACCTATAAACAAGAGAAACTCACTATATGTCTGGTACAATGAACTTTACAAATATTATCCCATTGGATATTTCTAGAGATATACATCTTGTTCTTGCTACTAGTGTTATGGGCTAAATAAATCAGGAAGGGACTAATGTGGCCCATTAGGAGCCCCCAGATGTTAAAAATTGAAACCTCTGCTTTACCCTCACCATTACACCCAACAAACTTTAATCATATGACTTGATTTAACTGATATTCAGACTTAGTAAGCTGAGGATGAGGGAGGAGAAGAGAAATCTGGGCTTGTCACACAATAGCTGTGGAATTCTGGGAAATTTGATTAACCTTTCCAGGACCTCGATTTCTTCACACGTAAAATAACATTGTTCAATTAGATGATCTCTACAATTCCTTCAAAGTCTAGGATCCTTTATGAGAGACAGCTTGAAGTAATGGATAGAGTAGAAGACTTGAAATCTGGAAAGGCTTGGTCTTTTATTACCACTCTCATCTTAATTATTTAGCATTTCAGACTCAGTTTCCTATAAAAAAGAGAGGGATCGGATAAAATGGCCTCCAAGGACCCTTCTAGTCTAAATCCAAGTCTAAGAGGGCTAAGCTGAATGTTTCACTGAACTAAATCAGGAACCATTCTGAACATCTATCTATTATGCACACTGGGTAGGTATTAGAAAATTCAAGGATTTAAACAATGAGATTCAGGTGGGCATTTCAACTCACTCTAATAAGCCATGGCAATAAATAAATCTGATAAAACTGTCCCTTGATTTACAAATACAAGTTCTTTGAACATTTGTAATCTTCTTTAGACCCCTTTTCCCCTAGGTGCTGTTTGTCTTGAAGATAGGTTCACAGGAATATGAGTGGAGTGAGAAATGACGTTAGAAATCATTAAGTGGAATACCCTTCATTTTACAGATGAGGAAACTGAGACCCAAAGAATTTAAGTAAGGTGACCTGCCCAGGGTCACACAGTTAGAAATATCAGACATGAACACTAGTACTAGAGTCAGGAAGACCTGAATTCAAATCTGGCTTCAGATACCTAACAAGATACTAGCTGTATGACTTGATAAGTCACTTAACCCTTGACTACCTCATATTCAGGGTCATTTCCAGTCATTCTGATCCATTTCTGGCCACTGGAGCTGGATGACTCCAAAGAAGAAAATGAGGTTGGTGATTTAACACAGCACTCCCTCACTCTCTCTTGCATCACCTCTCAAATGTCCTGGTCTTCTTTGAAAATGAAGAATAAACATTATTATCATCATCAGACATGAGTTTAGAAGCCAAGTCCAATGTAGGCTCCAATGCCCAATCCATACTGAATTCTTTTTAGCAAAGGTGTGGAAACAGCTAACCCCAAATGAAGCCCCACCAGATTAAAATTTGATCAGGAAATAGCTAACAAGGGGGCAGTTATGTGATGCAGTGGATAGAGCACAGGCCCTGGAGTCAGGAAGACCTGAGTTCAAATATGGCCTCAGACATTTAATAACTACCTAGTTGTGTGACCTCAGGCAAGTCACTTAACCCTACTGCCTTGCAAAAAAAAGGAAATAGTTAAAAAACAGACAAAACTATAATGAAGCACAGATATTATATGTCAATAGTCTAAGTCAATAGGTCCACAGGAAATCTTATGTATGCTTTAATGGCCCCATCTGATTTTGATACTACTGCTTTAGGTTCTTTTCTGTTACAACTCAGGAACCCCAATACCATAAACTAATAAAGCATATTACAATTTCCAAAGTCCTTAGACATACATAATATCATCTGATTTTCACATCAACTCTATTGATTAGGTATTTTTAATCTCCATTCTATAAACTGAATTTCAGAGACTACCTCTTTGCTGGTCTTCAGACAGTGGCTGGATGACCACTTGTCAATTATATCATAATAGGAATGTTCTGCATTATCAATGAGTAGGAGTCAATGGCCACAGAGGTCTTTTCCAATTCTCAATTTCTCTGGTTTTGTAATTCAAAGAAGATAGTCCTCAATACCCTAAAGTCATTCAAGAGTTGGTTCTGCCAGAATCAAAAACTGTACTAGCATCACCATTAAGATCAGAAATAAACTTCTGTGGAGACTGCACATTTGGTCAGAGTTTTGAGAGGAGAGGGATGATACTGGCTCTGGGGTTTCAACAGTATAATGAACTCCTGGTGTGGAAATTCCTCTCTTCAATGCAAATTAGCAGCTCCTCAGAAATATATACTCTTAGAGAGCTGCCTAGGGCACTGACAAGTTAAGTGACTTTCAACAGCTATTAGAAGAATATCTTAAACCTAAGTCTAGTGCCACCAAGGTTTGCTCTCTATATCCTGCCATTCTGACTCTATGTGGAGTTTATAATATCGTTGTTCATTCATTTCAGTCATGTCCAACTCTGCCTGGTTTTCTTGGCAGAGATACTAGAGTGGTTTATCATATCCTTCTTCAGATCATTTTACAGATGAACTGAAGCAAATAGAGTTAAGTGACTTGCCCAGGAATAAAAGTCTTCCTGACTCAAGGCTCTATCCACTGCACACCTAGCTCTCTCTTTAAAAATATTAGGCACTGAATGAATGTCATTAGATTTTATTGAATGTTTGCTAAATATTAATAATCCAATGATAATTAATAAACTTAACAAATTATTCTCTCATTAAAAAAGGTGGAGGGAAAGAAATGCCAAGGTGAAAAATTGAAAATACATATTTCAAATAGAGCAGGATTATGGCTGTTATTCATCCTTCATTTTCAAAGAGAACCAATGACACTAACTATGTTTTAGAAGAAATAAAGTAAAAGGAAGGAGAAGCAGGACAGTTATTTCCAGGCTCCAAATTTCTTTTATCTTAATGATGTAGTATCTAGAGAAATGGGCCTGTAGTCAAGATGACCTGAGTTCAAATCCAGCCTCAGACACTTAACTAGCTGTGTGATCTTGGGCAAATCACTTAACTTCTATTTGCCTCAGTCTCCTCAACTATAAAATAATAGAAAGGGTGTTGTGAGGATCAAATGAGAGGTTTGTAATTAGTATAGTACCTAGCCCTATTAGTAAAGTCTTATACCCTTACCTTTTATTCATTCCATTCTCTTCTTATTAAAATTTCATGCAGGCTAAGAGCGGCCACTTTCACCACAGTCTAGATGAGCAAAATTCAGGACACTCACTGACTGAAAGAGTGGACCCCCAATACCCAACAGAGAATAGTGCTCCTTGAATGTTTATTCCCCTATATTATACTCCATTCCCAGACTGTTAACACATAAAGAAGCCCTTTCATCTTCTTGCAGGGTATTAAGCAAAACACATTGGATTTGTTTAATCTCTTTTGCTTCATTAAACTTGAGGTCCAAGTACCTAAAGGCTTGGGGGGGGGTACCCTGTGAAGTATAGTTCATTATACATCATCACACTTTCTACTTTTCTTTTCCTGAGGCACTTCTTAAACACTGTGACTTCAAGGACCTGTTTCTACTTTCCAAGGGGAAAGTGTTTTAAAAGAAAAAGTGTTTTCCAGAAATTTCTGTTAACAAAACAAAGTGTTCCTACCTAAAAGGAAAAAAAAAAGATAGGAAAATGAAGTCACAGTTCCTTTTAATTGGGCCTTCTTAGAGGCTTTTTTCATTCCTTTTTCTGTCCCTGTGACTCACTAACTGTGTGCTCCTAGGTAAATCATTGAACTTCAGCTCAGCTCCCTCACTGGAAAAAAAAATGGGGAAAATAAAAGTGGATTTCCTAACTTCCCAGGGTTGACTGTGAGGCTGTGGTAGTGATTGGTCTTTTGGCACAAATTTTTAATGGACTTCCAATATGTTAAGTTACTTTTAAAAATTATTCCTTTTCATTCTAATCTAACTTATGCTTATATTTTATTCAGTTCCCCTTTTTCAAAATTTCAATAATACATTTCCTGCATTTCCCTAAATAGTAAGTTCAAAGTGTAGCTACAAAACACCCCTTCATAAATTCTGCAGTTGAAATTGATAGGCATTCATTACTTCAGCAAATGGTTATTACTATACAGAGCATATGAGTAGATGCTAAAGAGACATAAAGTTTAGATAAGACCCTATTGGTGGATGTTATAATTTAGTAGCAGACCAAAACACCACACAAATACCTCTGACATATAGCCAAAAAATAAATGCATAAAAGAGTTGCAAAATAAAATGCTAAAAAATGCCTACAGAAGATGGTTACTAAGAATTGTCAAGTTCAGAAAGGCTCCTGGAACTGGAAAGAGTTGATCTTTGCTTTAAAGGATGGACAGGCATTCAACAGGCAAAGAGAGAGGTGACATTCCTCCAGGCATAGAAACAATCAGAGTAAAGACAGGGGCTTGTTTGGAGAACAGAGAAGATTCCAGATGCAGCCAGAACATAGAATGCATAAAAGAGACTAATATGAGAAGGCTAGAGAGATAGAATGGCACCAAACTGGGAAAAACTGTGAGTAATTTGAATTTTCCTTGGTATGCAGTCAGGAGCCACTGAAAATTTCTGACATGTACACAAGAGCTAGAGCTGATATGTTCACATAAGAAAGAGTATTCTGCTAGTAATAAGAAGGATAGATTAGAAGAGAATGGAAGCAGGAAGGAAACTTTCTTAAGTGCTAATAAGAACCTGTACCTAGGTGATAGCAACAGTTACAGAAAAGAGGGGACAGATGTGATAAATAATGAGGTAGAATTACCAGCAATTCACAACTGATTGAATATGAAAGGCAAGGAATAAAAAAGAGTTAAAGCTGACCCCAGGTAATGAAACTTTTATATTAGGATATTAGTAATGAGTATATGAAAGAGGAGAAATATGTAAGAAATCTTTAAAGAGGTGAAACAGACAGGAATTAGTAACTAATTTGAAGCTGAAAGGTGAGGAAGAAGGAAGTATCAAGATGTACCAAATGACAACACATGTTCTCTTGAGTAGATGAATGGTGATGTCACACACTAAAATACTGAAGTCAGGAGGAACAGGTTTATGGGAAAGATAAATTTGACTTTGGACCAGTTGGGTATAAATTACCTACAAGACATTTAGATAGAAGTGCTAAACTAAAGTTCATAAGAAAGAATGGGAGTAGAGTAATAGATTTGAAGTTATCTGCTTAGAAGGGGTAGTTGAAGTCATAAGGATTAAGCAGACTTATAGAGAAGAAACCAAAAGAGGAAAAGTCCAAGGATAGAGCCTCAGGGACCAACCACATGGAAGGGTCAGAAGGGGAAAGAAAAACAGTGAAAGAGACATAACAGGAAAGACTGGAGAAACAGAAGAAAAATCCAGAAAAAAATGGCCTTTTAAATCCCTGAACAAGAAGAAGGTATTGGAAAATATTGCCTAAATCTGCAGAGCTCAAGGAGAAATGAAAAAACATAGAATTTAGTGATTAGAAAGCTATGGGTGACCTTTGAAATTCCACTTTCAGTAGAGTAGGGGGGAAAAAAGCCAGACTTCAAAGGGTTGCAGAGAGAATATTGAGGAAATGGAAGCATTGAATGCAGGTGACTTTCTGAAAAAGCATAGCAATGAAGGAAAGGAGAAAGATCTTGAAGGAAAGGAGAAAGATGGCAGAGTGGCTAATTAGAATATAAGGGTCATGATATCTACTCTGATAAAAAGGTTTGGAGGAACTGAGAATGTTTAGAGGAAGCTGAGAAGCAAATCAGTGGTAAGGGAGAGCCCAAAGAAACATGAGAGAAACAGAATGGTGGAGAAAAAGAACCAGATTAAGGGTACAAGTAGATTAGTCTAAGGAATCAGATAATTCTGTGATAAACTGTGACCCTCTTACACTCATTCTACTTTTCAACAAACTCCAGGATCAAATATGAAATCTTCTATTTGGCATTCAAATTCCTTCACACCCAGGCCTTCTCCTACCTCTCCAGTACTTTTTATACCTTATACACTCCTAGAATCTCTGTGATTCAGCCATACTAGTCTAAATACTCCAACTCTAGACTTCAGGCAATCTAACTGGCTGTCTTCTATGTCTATAACCTTCTTCCTCTTCATCTCCTGGTTTCCTTGGCCTCCTTTAAATCTCAAAGTCCCCTCTATAAGAATCCTTTCCTGATGCCCCTTAATATTAGTGTCTTCTCTCTGTTGATTATCTCCAATTTGTGTTTTTTATATAATTTGTATGTAGTGGTTTTCATGTTATCTTTCCTGTTAGATTGTGCATTCTTTAAGAGCAAGGACAGGCTTTTGACTTTTTTTGTATGCCCAGTTTAGCTATAGTATGGCACTTAATAAATGCATATTTATTAACCATATAGGAAGAAATAAGGAATAATGATGCTGAGAAGTGTTGAGGAATAAAGAAAGAACACTAAGGAAGTTCATGTTGCAAAGTCTAACCCTCTTTCTGTAACTTTATTATTTTATCTTTTAAATAGGTTTTAATGAATCATTGTTTTTACATTATTATTATTATTACCTAATTATTAGGTTTACACTTCACCTCTACCACCACCACCAAAATTGAAACCTCCCTTTAACAAAGGGAGGATGCTTCATTATCTGTACAAAAAGACCATTACTGGCTTTTCACTTCCTTTCAGGGACATTTTTAATTACATAGTTGCAATCATTATATCTATTTCTTTTATTTCTGTTTATTTCACTCTGTATCAGTTCACAGTGATTACCCCATGATTCTCTGAATTCTTCATATTCTTTATTTCTTTTTTCTTTATAAAATTATAAAATTCATAGTAACCTTGAATTACCTTTCCTACTTCTCCCAGAGATCCATCCCATAACATGATTTTTTGGAGTGTAATGCTCGTCTCTTCATTTCTATCATTTTAGTCATTATGCATATTGTTTTCTTGGTTCTGCTTACTTCCCTGTGCATCAGTTCATGTAGATTTTTTCCATATTTCTTTGGATTCATCACATTTATCTTTTCGTGCAGTTAATTCCATTATATTCACATCACAAAATTTGTTTAGGCATCTCAACTGATGGGTATCTCCTTTGTTTCCAATTCTTTGAAATTTGTTTTATAACAGCATTTTTCCAGCTATAAATATTTTGGTATATGTGGGGACTTCCTTTCTATTAGTGGCTTCATTAGGGTATATAATCCCATTACATTAAGAAATCTCTGGATCTTACTCTGAAAGAGTAATGACATTTTAGTCACTTTCTATGTGTAATTCCAAATTGCTTTCCAAAATAGACCCAGCCCCATCAACAATATATTGCTGTCCTTATCATTCCACAAACACTCCAACAATGAATAATGGCCTTTTTTGTCTTCCTTGAAAATCTGTAGAATATGAGGTGAAACCTTAGGCTTATTTTGATTTGCATTTCTCTTTTTATTAGTAATTTGTGGCATTATTTCGTGAGATTGTGAATACTTTGTAATTCTTCTTTTGAAAACTGTTTGTTCATATCTTTTGACCACTTATCTATTGGATATTAGTCACATATACACATTTATTTGTTGTTTAAATATTTTGAATATGCAACCCTTATCAGAGAAGTTCACTACAAAGATTCCCCCCACCCCATTCTCCCATTTCCCTTCTTATTCTAGGTGCATTAATTTTTTCTGAGCAGAAGTTTTCCAGCTTCATGCTATCAGTTATCAATTTTATCTTTTATAATTATTCCATATTTGTTTGGTTAAGAATACATCACCTAATTGGAAATTAAGTAAATGTCCTTCAATTGGGGAATGGCTTAGCAAACTGTGGTATATGTCTGTCATGGAACACTATTGTTCTATTAGAAACCAGGAGGGATGGGATTTCAGGGAAGGCTGGAGGGATTTGCATGAACTGATGCTGAGTGAGATGAGCAGAACCAGAGAAACACTGTATACCCTACCAGCAACATGGGGGTGATGATCAACCTTGATGGACTCTCTCATTCCATCAGTGCAATAATCATGGACAATTTGGGGCTGTCTGCAATGGAGAATACCACCTGTATCCAGAGAAAGAACTGTGAAGTTTGAACAAAGACCAAGGACTATTACCTTAAATTTAGAAAAAAGTACTCTGATCTCTTATTGTCTGATCCTGCAATCTCTTATTCTTTATGTTTCTTCCTTAAGGATATGATTTCTCTCTCATCACACTCAATTTGGAACAATGTATACCATGGAAACAATGTAAAGACTGAAAAATTGCTTTCTGGGGGTGGGGTGGGGGAAGTGATGTAAGATTAGGGGAAAAATTGTAAAACTCAAAATAAATAAAATCTTAAAAAAAGAATACATCACCTACTCATAGCTATGAGAGTTATATAATCTGTTTCTTTTCTAACTTGTTTTTATATAGATATAAAGATATGGAAAACTAAGGTCATTTAGAATGTATTGTGGAATTCAGTGTAAGGTGTTGGTCTCAATGTAATTTTTCTAGCACTTTAGATTTATTCTAAAAGCATGGCATCTGTTGTTCTAGCTCAGTTCTATATGGAATGCAAAACTAAGCACTTCCACATTTCCTGGGATGACACATTGTATAAATAGCTACAACCACTATTATATTCTTAGGGAGAAAAATTTTTTTTTCTTGACTATCAACTATACTTTTTTTTAAAACATTTGAATTAAAATGAGTCAGTTTTATAAGAAAATTTAGTTACTTCAACAATTATTAAGAAGAAATAATGATAAAGGAATGATATAGGAAAATCAGTTCTGTGATCTAAAGCTATACTAAAAATACTAAATGTCACGTAAACATTCAAAAAGAAAAAGAGAAAATGTTGGAATAAATTCCAGTAGATGAATTTTAATTTAAAAAAAGAGGATGCATAAGAAGTTAGAGAAACCTGAAAGACCTATAGCTTTAGCCAACAATAATAATATACATTCAGGTTACTGTTTTAATAACCCAGCTTTCTCTTATCCCTACAAGCCCAAGCACAGAAGTTGACTAGAATAGTTAGTAAAGGGGTAATTGTAGAGTGAATACAAAATGAGAACCCTCAAATCTGTGCACCTGACCTCTTACACAAGATGCTGAGAAAGATAATTATTTACTTATCTTTGTTCTGCCCTGTCCCATTTGTTGCTGAACCAGCTACTTATCCCTTCTCAACACTTCCTGAATCGTCCGTTCTTCAAGCATAACTTTTGTTTAGTTAGGGTCTGAACAGTGTACCTCAGTGGAAAAGCACCTTGGAGCAAGCACAAACTAAGGAGACCTTGGGGTCTATTCCTGACCTTACCACAATAAGCTGAGTGACCTTGAACCAGTACTAAGTTTTTTTAGGATCCCTTTTGTAGGCAGTTATGGTACAATGGACTTGAATTTAAACCCTGACTGCCACTTTCTAAATATGTGACTTTAGGTTAGTCTCTTAATCTCTAGAATACTTAATTTCCCATCTATAAAATAAAGATGTTAGACTAGATGGACTCTAAGGTCCCTTCTCCAGTTCTATTTCTATGATCTTATGTAATATAAAAGTAAACTAAATAAGACTTAGCAACCAATGTGGGGAGAGGGAGTGGAGGGGAAGGAAGCAAAGAGAAGGAAGTCAAAGCTGACTCCTAAACAACTAATCTAGACAACCAAGAGAAGGAAGATGCCTTCAAAAGAAACAGGGAAAGTTTTCTGAAGTGGGGTTTGTTGAGAGGAAAATATTCATTTCCATTTTGTATATTGAGACATCTCGATGGAGAACTCCACCAGGCAGTTTGTGATATGGACTGGAGTTATCACTTCCTAATCTGTACTCCTAAAAGTCATCTGCATAGAGATGATACACTGGGAGTGGATAATCTCACTAAAAGATAAATATATGGGGTGGAAAAGAGAAGAACGTACAGAACAGAGCATTGGGAGACATTGGGAGACGTCCATGTTAAGAGGGTAAAAGATAAATGGCAATGATTCAGCAAATGAAACTGAAGATAGGTAGAAATTCTCCCAGCAGTACTATAGGACTATGAATTAGGGAACATCCAGATAGTCAATATATCAAAATTGTAAGTAAAGTATTACTGATTAATGTTTAAATTATATTCTCTCAACCTAAACTCACAGAGCAAAACATGTTGTCAAAGGTTTCTATATGTTCTGCTTGTTATTTGGTTTCCTTCCAAGGAGGAGGGGGGGAGGGGAAAGGTGGTAGAGAAGGGTTTTTCATGCATATAACTTGTTGTTGTTGTTGTTGTGATTGTTTATCCTTTGTTCTCCAAAAAGGCCATGACATCAGGAGGGTGACATCACATGAATTGGATTTGAGTACAAAGTCACCAGTCTCACTTTTTCTTCCAGAACCATCTAGGTCCAGTGGCCAGATATGGATCAAGATGACTGGAGATGACTCTAGATACAAGGTATTCAGAGTTAAGTGACTTGCCCATGGTCTTTCAGCTAGTAAGTATCTGAGGTCAATTTTGAACTCAGGTCTTCTAGAATCCAGAATTAGTACTCTATCGACTCACCTCACTGACCTACATATACACTTGTATACATGCATAATATGTGTGTGTGACACACACACACAAAGACACTCACATATGAATATTTACATGCAGGAATAAATACATGTGTATATAAAAGTAAGGCAATTTCCAAGTTGATCATACTAGTGATAGACAATTTCTTGCTAGGAATTTGTTCCTTTGAAAGTTGGAGTCAAAAGTGGGTGGTTCAGAAACATCAATTTTGTTTTTAGGTATGATTTTCTTACTCATTACTAAAATCTGTCTTTTCTAGTGTATGTAACATGATTTTCAAACTTTAAAGTACTCTTTAAATGTTAGTCATTATTGTTATTATTGCCTTCAAAAGGTAGCAGTAAAGAAAATAGCACCTGTGTACTGACAATCAAGTTCTTAACCAAGACTGTAATCTTAGCAATGCTTTCTCAATTTATTTTGGCAATATAATTTGATCCCTCATGATTCATCAGAGTTGTTATCTCTCTGACAAATCTAAGGAGATTTTCTGTCAATCTGCCAGTTAATAAAAATTTATCAAATGCCTATTATTTTTCAGGCACTTTGTTAAGGGCTGCCACATCTAGGCACCTTGGAAAGACAGACTCTCTTTTCTGCTACCACATCAACAATATTTGCCTGAATCTCCTACAGCAAAGAATCACCAGCAATTACTACCTAGCTCTGATAAGATCTGACAGCCTCTGTTTATCTGCATTATCATGGCTATGAAACACGCAACTGATTCTTTCTTAAAGTATCCAGGTTTCTTGTCTTCTGGGTGAACCTCAAATGTGTTTCCAAGCTCCAAATGTTCAATAATTCTTCCCTTGTTCCTATGAAATTTTCTTTTCCTTTTAAAACTTTTGACATATATTCAGTTCCTCTTTGGAGCTTATGTGAATTCATTTCCTCATATGTAATTCGAAGAAACTAGACATAATGATCTTGTTGGTCCTTTCTGTCCTTGCCATTCTTTGCTCAGAAAAAGAATCATATGATAAGAGATGGATATCAAGGGAAAAAATTGAGTATGTTCAATAGTTTAACACTTCTTAGATTTTCCACCCTTAGAAGCCAAAACTTGGGAGATTCAATCAAAGCAGTCCTTAAGAGCAAGTGTAGATCTTTAAAACCCAGGACAGGGGATTCAATATAGTTCAACTCAACAAGAGAAGGAGACAATGAGCACCCCTGGACCCCCACACACTTGCACACACACAAAATATACTTAATTTCTTACTGTACAAAATATTCCACTTTTTTTATACAATAAAAACTAGGATTTATATAATGCTTTAAGGTTGATAAAAATACTTCTTTACCTAACAACAATCCTCCAAAGTAGGTGCCACTTTTATCTACATTTTACAACTGGAAGAAACAGAGGCACATGGTAGTGAAGTGGCTTGCCTAGAATCACCCTGCTACTAAGACTCAGAGGTTGAAATGGAACACAAATCTTCCCAATTCCAGGACCACAATTCTAGCTAATATGCTACCTTCTTAACTCAGGTTGTTGCCTCATATATCACAGTTCATTTAGTCATGCCACAGTGGATAAGTTATCTACCTTATTTCCATTTCTTAACTACCATAAAACATTTACTGTAAATAATATATATGCATATACTGAATATAAACTGAACTCTGTTACTGTCTTTGACCTCTCTGAAATATAAAAAATCCCAGAACAGTTGAGTCAAAGAGTAGAAAGAGTTTAGCTAGTTTTCATGCATGATTCTAAACTGTTATCCAGAACAATCATAGCAACTCACAATTCTACCATCAGAGTATATTAGTCTTCTCACAACTCCTTCAGCATTCACTCTTTTCTTTTTCTTTTTCAGTCATCTTTGTAAAATTGCAGGATGTGAGATAATATATATATATATATATATATATATATATATATATATATATAATTTCTTCTCTTGTTAGTGATTTGTTGGATGTTTTCAAAAGGACATTGCTATTGTATTATTCCTTTGAAAATTGTTCCTATTCTTTGATATATCTCTTGGATCCATATTTTTACATATATATGTATATATTATTACATATGTTCCTGTATATATATATACAATATGATAGATTACTGTTTATGTTATATGATAATATCTGTGATATTAAGAAAAAGAATTTTCCTATTCTATAGTTTCTACTATTATTCTTTCTTCATTACTTTTGCCTGTTCAAAGAATCCCTTCATATTACAAATGAGAATGAGATCTAATTAGGTTAAGTGATTTGCTAGAATCACACAAATAGTACCATTCAATAGTAAGATTCTAAGTCTTCCTGACTCCAAGTCACTGATAGAAAAATTAAATTTGATAGAAATGTTATGCTTGCTTATTATGCATTTCCTGATTGGATCTGAACATCTTAAAACCACTATCATGTAAATATGCTAATGAATGATTATCAGAAATTAGAGAAATAATAGCTGCTTTAAATCTAAAGATAGTAAGAGCCAATGTATAATATTTGTACTCTGATAAAAAGTCAGTGTAACTTTTACAAACATTCCCCAGCATTCCATATGCAGATACTAGAATGTTATGTGTCAAGGACATAATCCCACAAATTCAAAGTTGCTCATCTCTGTCTATGGGGTTCAGCAAAGGGTTTTGACTCTAAGTTTTTTGCTAAAAGCAAAGAAACAATACAACTAAATAGTAACTAGAAATGATGTTTAAAAGACTTCATAAAATAGAAGAATTTCCTTTGTCTCTAACCTCAGAATTATCAACTTACATTTTTTGTGAAACAAGGTAATGGGGTTAAGTGACCTGCCCAAGGTCACACAGCTAGGTAATTAAGTGCCTGAATCTGGATTTGAACTCACTTCCTCCTGACTTCAGGGTCAGTGCTCTATTCACTGTGCCACCTAGCTTTCCTGTCACTTTACAGTTTTGCATGAAAACCTGCAGTGTATTGGGATGTAAGGTGAGAAGAAGATAAAGAAGAATTGGTAGTCTGAGACACTTTAGGGGAAGTAACCAGATGGCCTGGGCTCAAGGAGAACTGAGTTTTACTAGTTATGTGACTGTGGATAAGTCACTTCATCTTTGTCTGCCTCAGTTTTTTCATCTGTAAAATGAGACTAACAATAGCACTGATTTCCCAGGGTTGTGGTGAGAATCAAATGATACATATGTAAAGTGCTTTGTAAGACTTATAACACTATATAAATGTTCATTCTGAACCACCCTCAACCCACCTCCTACCTCTTTGGAACACCAAGCACATTTTGGGTTGATGAGCAGACATTCTTCACAGGAGGTAGCACTCCCACTTGTACAGATGTTGAGACCTTCAAAGACAAAGTAACAAAAGAGGTAGTCAATAAGTTCTAAGCTTTCAATTTAATAATGAAGCATTTGAGTTGGGGGTATATGCTATCGAGGGACCATTTGTTCAGTAGAAAAGCCCAAAGCTGTATTTCTTTCTCCCTTGCTATTCAACAACTATTTCAAAAAACATTCATCAGATCTTCCTGTCACACCCTCAATCCAAGATAAATTTTTTGTTACTGTTTAGTCATTTCAGTTATGTCTGACTCTTTGTGACCTCATTTGTATTTTCTTGGCAAAGATACAAGAGTGGTTTTCCATTTCCTTCTCCGGTTCTTTTTATAGATGAGGAAACTGAAGGAAACCGAGTTGAATGACTAGCCCAGGATCACACAATTAGAATATGTCTGAGACTGGATTCTAATTCGCAAAGAGAAACCTTTCCTAAATTTAGGCATGGTGTTCTATCTACTGTTCTATCACCTGACCAGTTTTCAAAAAGGTACCCAAACCTTTGAAATACAGAAACACTGAGGAGAAAGAAAGAAAATTGCTACTCTCATTTGTGGCCAAATTTCTTGTCAAGAAACAGTATGAGAAACTTTTCTTCTTTTAAATTAATAACTTCTTCCTTACCTCATTGAAATTTGCATTCACTGTTACTTTTTTTAAATAAAGAAAAAACTGTTTACCCCTTCCACCTCCATTCCAATAGAAAAAAGAAAAAAAAAAAAGAAATTCCTTGTAAAATATATGCATAGCCAAGGGGGAAAAATTCCCTTATGGGTTATATCCAAAAAACATATTTCATTCTTTGCCCTCCAAGTTCCTTCACTGGTTCTCTGGAATCATAGATGATCATTGTGTTGGTCCTACAACTTCCAAAGTTATTTGTTAACATACTGTTGCTGTTATTGTATAAATTATTCTCCTGGTTCTGCTCATTTCATTCTTCATCCATTTATAAGGTCATTAAAATTGTTCAATTTCATAATACTATAATTATAGTAGAAATTATTCTTTTGGTTCTGCTTACTTCACTGTGAATGAATTGTGACAAGTCTTCCCAATCTCTTTCAAGTCATCTATTCTTCTTTCTTACATCTATCAGTCAATTAACATATATTAATCACCAAAAAAATGCACCAGGCACTGTGCTAAACACTGGAATTACAAAGAAAGGCAAAAGCCTCTGCTCTCCAAGATCCCATAATCTAATGGGATTAGACATTAAAATAACTGTGTACAAATAAGCTTGTGGATAAGTTTGAAATAATCAACAGAGAGGAGGCAATTGAATCCCATCACATTTATATACCAAGATTGGTCTAACTATTCCCAAATTGATCAGCTTTTGAAATTTGCAAAAATAGCAGCTCCAAAATTAGCAGTTTCATTCCTATTTTCATTTTCAAATGTTATCTCAAAAGTCATCTTACACTACTTGTCTCAGGAAATAATAGTTTAATTCCAGAGACAGTTCTGATCTTGATTCAAGAAAACCAGATTCAAATCCTGCCTGCATCTATCTGACAATTAAAAGCTATGAGACCAAGGACAAACCACTTAATGTTTTGAGCTTAAACCTCCTCATCTATAAGAAATAATAATACCTCTGATATGCACCTGACTTTATTGTAATGATGCACAAATGAAGAGAAGCATATAAAAGCTTTTGAAAACTTTGAAATACTATAAAAATGTTATATATCTAAATGGTCTTCTTTAAAATATACTGGTCAGAAAGGCTGACCCTCAGGAAAGTTGACACTGGAAATGAGGCTTATATTGGGTATTGTCAAGAATTTTGGTCATTAATACAGGAACCAGCAGGCAAACCCTTTATTAGTGATTTCAGAGAAAGCTTAGGCAAGATTTTCAAACACTTGACTAGAGAAAGGGAATAGAAACGAACAAGTATTTATATAATGCCTACTACCAACAAGCTACTGCACTTTTTATCTCATCTGAAATTTTAAATAGCAATCAAAAGTCCTGATGGAGGTTTATTAGTCATATGACCTAGGGCATCTTCCTTTACCTATTTGAAATTCAGTTTAAACCCTGATCGCCACATTATTTCAGATGCATAAAAGTTCTAAAGATATGAAATGATTTGTTTAGGGAGACAGCTTAGAGCCAAGACTAGAAATCCTGTCTTCTATAGTCTCCCTTTACTACCTAATGCAGCAAACAGACTTGTTGCAAGGATCAAATGAGTTAACATGGGTTACAAAGCTGGGAGTAGGTGCTGAAAAAATGTTTGTTGATTATTACCAAGACTGAAGAGGACTTAGCCAAACCAGACTTTCTGGATGGGGAACCTCCCAAAGGATGAATTCACTGTCTATAAGTAGCTCCAAATTATATCATTTAGCAGCTCATTTGGGGTCTGCCTGCTTCTTCACCTCCCTCCTCAGTGGAACAGTCAGATGTTCTAATGACCATAAAGGAAGCTGAAATAGAAGCTGTGAAGCATTCAGAGGTTGGTCACACATCAAAGATGCAAAGGGACCATGACCAGTGGTTCTGACTTTTGTTTACCTATGAACTTCTATGACTGTGGAAGAGAGAGTGAGGCTGATGACTGTGTAGCTCTGCCTCACTTGAATACAATTCACATATAAGTCAAGACATAATGCCATTGGTCCTCTTAGAAAACATAAGACAGGGGTGGCTAGGTGGCACAGTGGATAGAGCACTGGAACCAGGAGTCAGGAGTACCTGAGTTCAAAGCCAGCCTCAAATATTTAATAATTACCTAGCTGTGTGACCTTGGGTAAGTCCTTTAACCCCATTGCCTTGCCAAAAGAAAAAGAAAAGAAAAGAAAACATAGGACAAACAATTTTATCCAAATCCTTTAATTAATCATAGAATATAATATCACAGACTGACTAGTTGGAAGGGACCTTAGAGAATCCTGAGGTTCTTAACCTTGGGTCTGTGAATTTATTTTTGAAAAGACTTTGATGAGAATCTTTCAATATAAATCCAGATATTTTATTTTTGATGAGTATGTTTCACTATAAATCCAGCTATTTTATGCAGTTAAAAACATTTTTAAGAATGAGTCCAGGGGTGGCTAGGTGGTGTAGTGGATAAAGCACCAGCCTTGGAGTCAGGAGTACCTGGGTTCAAATCCGGTCTCAGACATTTAATAATTACCTACCTGTGTGGCCTTGGGCAAGCCACTTAACCCCATTTGCCTTGCAAAAACCTTAAAAAAAAAAAAGAATGAGTCCATAGGCTTCACCAATTTACCAAAGGATTCCATGACACAAAAAAAGATTAAGAATGCATGAACTAGTCCAAATTTTTTTAGACAAAGAACCAAAGCCAAAAGGGTCAAGTGACTTAGTGTGAGGTCACAGGGGTAGTATGTGTCAAAGCCAGAATTCAAACTCAGGTCTCCTGACTCTGAATCTCTTTCCACCATCCCATACTGCAGAAATCTAGTATCACTATGATCCCCACTAGCTTGATTTCCTGTTCCAGCCTGCCCTTGGATGAAGGAATCTTTCTGACCCAGATAGTCTATTGTTGTTTAGTAGTTTCAGTTGTGCCCAACTCGTTGTGACCCAACTTGGGCTTTTCTTGGCAAAGATATTGGAGTGGTTTGCCATTTCCTTTTTCAGCTCATTTTGCAGATGAGAAAACTGACAAGGTTAAATGATTTGTCCAGAGTCATACAGTTCATGTCTGAGACTGAATCTGAACTCAGGAAGATGAGTTCACTGTACCACAGAAATAGTCTAAAAGGCTATTTGGAGTTGAGATAGACAAGTGGAATGAATACATTGTTGGTGGAGCTGTGAACTTATCCAACCTTTCTGGAGAGCAGTCTGGAACTATGCCCAAACGGCAACAAAAAATGTGCATACCCCTTTGATCCAACAATACCACTACTGGACCTATACCCTGAAGTGATGATGAAAAAGGGTAAAAACATCACTTGTACAAAAATATTCACAGCAGCCCTGTTTATTGTGGCAAAGAATTGGAAATCAAGTAAATGTCCTTCAATTGGGGAATGACTTAGCAAACTGTGGTATACGCATGTCATGGAACACTATTGTTCTATTAGAAACCAGGAGGGATGGGAATTCAGGGAAGCCTGGAGGGATTTGCATGAACTGATGCTAAGTGAGATGAGCAGGACCAGAAGAACATTGTACACCCTAACAGCAACATGGGGGTGATGATCAACCTTAATGGACTTGCTCATTCCATCAGTGCAACAATCATGGACAATTTTGGGCTATCTGCAATGGAGAATACCATCTGTATCAAGAGAAAGAACTGTGGAGTTTGAATACTTGGCCTATTACTTTTAATTTAGAAAAAAAAAACAACTTGCTATCTTATTGTCTGATGTTGCTATCTCTTTTACTTTATGTTTCTTCCTTAAGGATATGATTTCTCTCTCATCACATTCAATTTGGATCAGTGTATACCATGGAGACAATGTAAGGACTGGCAAATTGCCTTCTGTGGGGGGTGGGGGAGGGGAAGTGAGATTGGGGAAAATTGTAAAATTCAAAATAAATAAAATTTTAATAAAATAAATACAGACAAGTGGATTATAACAACACTTAGGAAAAACCTGATGTCTTTCATTCCCTTCCTATCTGTGTCACAAATTTATTTTGTGATCACAGGCATATTGCATAATACTCTCAGAACAATTTCAAAACTTTTTTAATAAGGGTAACATTACCAATGGCTTCTGTCACCAGTTCTGTTAAAGATATTTTAATAATGTACTTGGGAAATGATTAGACTGACTCTGCCAACAAGACTAGACAAATTTTTTTTTGATGCCAGGCCACACCAGGGTTTCCAAGCACCCACTCTTCCTTTTCCTTTCAAAAAGTACAAAACCATGGGTTACCACATGAGCCACTGGGGACACTTCTGATGCTTTCTCAAGGGAGTAGTCCTAAATTGGTGTTAGGAAATCCCTAAGATGAAAGATCTAGGTAGCACAGTGAATAGATCACTGGACCAGGAACTCAAGAGAGTTCAAATCTGGCTTCAGTCACTTATTAGTTATGTGACTCTAGGTTTTTTGTTTTTGGTTTTCTGGCAAGGCAATGGGTTTAAGTGGCTTGCCCAAGACTGCACAGCTAGGTAATTATTAAGTGTCTGAGGCTGGATTTAAACTCAGGTACTCCTGACTCCAGGATCAATACTCTATCCACTGTGCCACCTAGCCACCCCAACTCTAGATTTTTTACCCCAGTTTGTCTCAACTCTGGAATGAGTTAAAGAAGGAAATGGCAAAACACTCCAGCATCTTTGCCAAGAAAACTCCAAATGGGAGTACGAAGAGTGTCAGACATGACTGAAAAGTGACTCAGCAAAGATGAAAGATTACTAATGGACAAACTTTATTTATAATAATATAAATTATTATTATAGTGACTTTTAGAATTGAGGTTTTAGATAAAGACAAACATTTACCTTTTAATGATTCTAAAATATTTACTTTATTTTATGCATAATTAGGATTTTTTTCTAAATTTGTATTTAATAAATATTATATAAATGTTTCCTTAATAAATATATAATTTATTTAATATTATTAGCAGGAAATTCTATACATACATGTATGTAAATGTATGTGTATTTATATACATATATACAAACACATATATTAATCACAGAAATCATGGACTGGGAGCTGGGAAGGTTATCTTTTTGGCCATTCTCTCATCTTATTGATTAGGAAACTGAGGTCCAGAGATATGAAGTCACTTGGAGCTGAGTGTGAGAAAATAAAGAGATGCTTCTAACAGAACAAATTAAAGAATCCAGGCATGACATGAGAGAAGAAACTGAGAATAATTAAAACAGTGATAAAAAATAGCATTTTGATTTTAGTAGATGCTGAGGAGCTGAATGAACTACCACTTAGGTAGCCAGTTATTTAGGCTAGCTCTTCCTAAGTTAGGAATAAAAATTTATACAGACACCAGATCTTTCTGGGACAGCTGAGTGGGAAAACTCTATCAATATCATCACTGTTACAATAAAACATTTACAGAAATATACTTTTTCATCTATAGAGAATATAAACTGTTTTGGGAACCTGGCCAAAAAGACTTTAAAGGGAGCTCAAGAAAGGATCTCCCAAAGAGTTAGTGATTTTTTTCTAACCTGTTGGTCTGACCATGTCATTCCCCACCCTTTCCCTGCTCACTGAACTGTAGAGGCTCCCTATTACCTTAAGGATTAAATTATTCAATATAAAATCCTCTGATTGGCTTTTAAAGTCCTTCACAAACTGGTCCCTTCCTACCTTTTCAGTCTTCTTATATACTTTACTCTCTCCATGAAATCTACTCAAAATGGACACTCCATCTCCTACTTCCACACCTTTATACTGGAACTTCTTCATCAATGTTTCTTCACTTCTGAGTTTCTTTTTCTTCAGGATTCAGTTCAAAATCAAGTTTCTGCAAGAGGCCTTCTTGGTCCACTCAGCTGTACAATGACTTTCCAATTCAGATTGGCTGCTATCTTTTCTACATACATCCTGAATTTTGTTCAGTCATTTCTGTCATATCTGACTCTATTTCTCATTTGAGGTTTTCTTGACAGATAGACTGGAGTGGTTTTGACATTTCCTTCTCCAGTTAATTTTACAGATGAGTAAACTGAGATATACAGATATAAGTGACTTGCCCAGGGTCACATAGTTAGTATCTTAGGCTGTAATTTGAACTCAGACAGTTGGGTAGCACACTGGGCCTGAAGGCTAGAAGACTCATCTTCCTGAGTTCAAATTCAACCTTAGACACTCACTATCTGTATGAACTTGAATAAGTCACTTATTTCTTGCCTCGGTTTTGCCATCTGTAAAATGGGCTGGAGGATGAAATGGCAAACCACTCTAGTCTCTGTACCAATAGGGTCACAAAGACTCGAACATAACTTAAACCAGCCTATAAATCCTTGTATTTTGCTTTGAAAGGTTTCTCACCTCCATTCCAAGTGTCAATCCCTAATCACCTCACAACTTAATTATTGAGAAAGTCTTAACTCCAATAACTTGCATCTGATTCCTCTTAGTGACAGAGTGGAAAGAGGGATAATTGGTGTGATGTCAGAAGTACATTCAGGGCAGCTAGGTGGCACAGTGGATAGAGCACTGACCCTGGAGTCAGGAGGACCTGAGTTCAAATCCAGTCTCAGACACTTGATAATTATCTAGCTGTGTGACCTTGGGCAAGTCATTTAATCCCAATGATTTGAAAAATAAAATAAAATAAAAACTTAAAAAAAGTGCATTCAAATCTTCTGAGGCATGCTACCTCTGTGACCTAGGGCAAGTCACTTAACCTCAATGGGTCTCAATTTCCTCAAATACAAACTGAGGGGCTGGACTGTGACATCTGAGGGTTCTTTCAGCTCCAGATCTAGAATCCTATGGGGGGTTTTTTAATCTCCTGATTTTAAAAGGTCTTTTATGGCACCATTTTCCTCAGTGATGAACTAGTTTAGCTGAACAGGATTAAGTGCCAAGCCCAACATCACACAGCTAGTTAAGTGTGTGAAGGTAGATCTGAACCCATGAACATGAGTCTTCCTGATTTCAAGCCCAGGGCACTATCCACTGAACCACCAGATTGTTTCCACAGTGAGCCAAATTGCAAACCTTAAATCAGCACTTCCCAATCTCTTTTTTTGTCGAGGACCCTTTTGATAGTCTGGTGCAGCCTAGGAACCCTTTCAGTATATTTTTAAGTGCACAAAATAAAATACATGGTGTTACAAAGGAAATCAGTTACATTGAAATAAATTTACCAAAATATTATTTTAAAAAGTCTCAGAACTCTATGTTAAGAATTCTGGAAAATCCTTGGGTACTTTGGAACTGAAATCCTCCATTATAAAAACAAAAACAAAACTCTGCAAGAATCTCTGCCAATTAGAGATCTATTTGTATTAATATTCTTACTTTTAAAATTCAAATAGTCCCTGAGACTATTGTAGTAGTCAGACTATCAAAAATTAATGTAAATACTTCATGCAAAGGGCTTCCACCCATGTATAAATACATATATATATGTATATGTATAGATATATATAGAGATATAGATAGATATCTACACACACACACACACACACCCCTATTAAGGCATACACTGAGGAGAAAAAATGAGTTTTGATTGTGGTAAAAAGAGGGCTAAATTGGGATCAAGGGCTATTTGAAGGGAGAAGGAGTCTTGAGCCAAGTCAGAGGCTTGTGTTACTGTGACCTAAATGGATGACCCTTGTGAACTCTAGGGGCCTTTGACCTCAAAGATCCTAAAACAGCAGTAAAACCTAACACAATTCACCGCATAGTTAGGCAGGAAGAGGAGGAGGACAATTGGAAAAAGATTTTCTATCAATCCCCTACTAACTGAGGGAGAATTTTTTTGCTTAATTGTTCGGTCATTTCAGCTATGTCTGATTCTTTATGACCCCTTCTGGCAGAGATACTGGGGTGGTTTGCTATTTCTTTCTCCAGCTCATTTTCCAAATGAGGAAATTGAGGCAAACAGGGTTTACCAGGATCACAAAGCTAGTAAGTGTCTGAGGCTGGATTTTGCATTTAGATCTACTCTGACTCTTAATTACTGCACCATGTTGCTGCCTTTAACTGAGGGAAGCCTTAAGAATGAGGGTAAAAGGGAAGGACTATGGGAATGGTAATTCAATTTGTATTAGATTAGAAAGAACCTGGAAGGAAGTGATACTGTATCTAATTCTGAATTCTTTCTTTTTTTTTTTTGGTATATCCGTAAAATACCATAATATGGTTTAGTTTTTATTTTATTTTTATCATGAAACAGTCATTTAACATTTGTTTCCTCATCCAGAATAATAATATTTGCTACAGACTCAAGTGTGTAGGAAATTTTAAGCACTACGTACTTGTGAATTATTTTTGTGGGTATTACTTTTGTGCTCTTTGCTCTCTAGGCAGACCAGTCTACTTATCCTCCAGCCCTATGAAATAGTCTTACTTAGTACTCCTGCTTCTTTGCCTTCACTCTGATTTGGAATCAGAAAAAAATTGGTTCAAATTCTGGCATTACTATTTACTTGAAGTGTGGCATTGGGCAAGTCAGTTAACTTTTCTGGGCCTCAGTTAGATTAGATAATCCACAATATTTTTTGCAGCTCTGTATTTATAAACCCATGAGCTTGGTTTTTCTCTAGCATGCTTTTCCTCTTCTCTCCAACTATCCAAAGCCTACCAATCTTTTAGAGGATTGCTGAAGGCTTTTCCGACTACTCAAACCCCAAATCACTTTTCACTCAATGCTTACAATATCTGCAAATAATTTAGCATTAACAACATAGGGTGGGAGGTACAGATCTGTGATTATATGAAAAGTTGTTCTACCAACCATTCTAGGAATCCAGACCTGCAAATTATAGTCTTAGAGTTGCCTGCTTTGTTAAGAAATTAATGCTGGGTGGTGTCATAAGCTGAACTTTAAAAGAATGGATGGAGGATGGATGGATGAATGAAGGGATGGATAGATAGATGAATACATGAGGGGATGAAGGGATAGGTGAATTGATGGATGAAGAGATGAATGAAGCTATAAATAGATGATTGGATAGATGAATAAGCATTTATTAATGCTTGTATTATGGATGGATGGATGGATGAATTAGCATTTATTAGTACTTGTATTCTGTTAAGGGCTGGGGAATATAAATATAAAGCACTTTCAGATTACCTGCCCCTAGATTACATATATGTCCTATATACCTAATTATTTACATTTTGTCTCTCCCATCAGAAGATAATCAGAGTCAACTGATGGGCAAATTTGAGATAAACATCAGAGAAGATATTTAAAAATGAGACAGCTCCTTTTATTGAACAGATATCTATCCTATGCAACAACATTTATTGTTCAATTGTTCCAATCTTCAATTGGAAAAAAATAAGTTCTATCAATTCCCCACCTAACTGAGGGGAAATTTTTTTTAATTGTTCAGTCATTTCAGATGTATCTACCCTTTATGATCCCTTTTGCCATGTGGCAAGTGGCTAGCCATGTCCTTCTCTAGTTCATTTTAAAAATGAGAAAACTGAGGCAAAAAAGGCTATGTGACTTGCCCAGAGTCACCCTGCTAGTGTATGAGGTCACATTTGAACTCAGCCTTCCTGACTTTATTAAGTTTATTAATTACTGTGGGAAAAATCTTGGAATGATAAACATGGTTCCAGCCTTAGAAGAGCTTAAAACTCAAAAGAGAGATTAAAACATAATAGAAATAGAAATTTCATTAAAAAATGCTTATGACTCTGGGAAAAGATTTCTAGAGAGTTACAAAAAGTACAGTTTTCTACTTTTTGGGGTCATGTTATTACTGAGTCCTATGAAGATCAGCTTGCTCTTCCCTTGGGAATAATGGAGTCTATCCTAGATGAATTTCATAAACTTCACTAAAACCTATCATTCTGCCTTAATAGTGACATGTAACATGTTTATTTGGATTTTTATAAAGCTGCAGAGCTCCACAGTATTCCCAATGGATTTCTTGGCTGAATCTCTCTTGGTTAAGCCACAAGAAAGCAGGAGGAGGGGACACCATGCTACCTCCCTTGAGCTCAGTGATTCTTGGGTTACCTTTGCACCAATCTGGAACCCACAGCCTCAAGGAGTGAGTATCCAAAACACATGCAGGACTGAAGAGTCCAAAACAGGAATCTAACTGGCCAATTGGATGGGCAGGAACAGGGTAGAGTTAGCAACTAGGATTTAACATCCTAGCTGTCCTAAAATTTTGTTCAGAAAGGGAGTGATGATAATGATGAAAACTGTATTATTGCCTTCCTTTTGCAAATAAGCAAAGTATATCTTTCACACAGAAACACAATGTCAACTTTTTTAAAAAATCAAGAAAGGCAGTTTTGTGTAGGGGATAATTTGAGTAAAGATAAGAATATTGGATTCATAAAGTCCTGAGTTCAAATCCTATTTAGAGTGTCTTTTCCTTCTCCAGCTCACTTTACATTCAATTACAAGCTTCTTGAGGGTAAGGACTATTAATAATTTCCTCTTTATCCCACATATAGCTTTACATTGTATATATATTTGTTTCCATATTGTCTTCCCCATCAGGCTGCAAACTCATTGAGGGTAGGGATGGTCTTTTGTCTTTCTTTTGTAGCCTCAGAACTTAACATAGAGCCTGGAAAATAAGAAAGAATTTTTAAAAATGTTTCCTGAATTGAATTTTTGAATTGAATTTCACTTTTAATAAATCCCCAATGTCTGATTCAAAGTGGGTACTTAATGCTTGATTATACCTGGAGCACAAGGTTATAGAAGACTTTCTTTCTACCAGCTCCTGGAAGAAAATTAGAGGACAGCTGGGAATTTTTATTGCTCTCAGGTTATTTCCTTTGCCCATCCCCACTTTCCCTAAATATGAGCCTCTATCACCTCTAGATGAGTTTGAGGAGAGTCACAAAATCTCTATTTTGGACTACTGCTCAAATAACATCTCTTATTTCTGCTATCAGTGCTGCATTGCTCTCACCCAGTATTATCTATAAGGTAGTTATGATGATGAGCAAGCAAGTAAGGAGGGATGGAGACAAATAGGACCAGCATCCCCAGCTTCCTAATCACATGTGCCAATGTTTGCCTCACCCCTGCACACACAGTCTGCACAGCATCAGACCTTTCCCCAGGTTGCATACTGAAGAAAAAAAACAATAACAAAAAACCAGAGTTTTGACCAAAGTGAAGAAGATTGAACCAAATAGGGCCAATAAACAAACAACTCCTTTATATTTATAAAAGTCATTAATCTAATGGGGGGTGGAAGGGGGCAGGGAGAGGGAAGGAGAGGGGGAACAAACTACACCAAGACACCAGTTCCCAAAGTACTGAATCCCAGCCAACAGATAAATGCCTTTAAAATATCTACCCTTCTATTAGCCCAAATACACACAGCCCCATTCTGAAGGGTTTATATTGTCTGTGAACTGTGTGAATGTTCCAAGTTATTAATATATTTGAGCCCTCAGGAGAATATTTCTATGACCAGTCTGAAGAAGAAAAATTAGCTCCTGTGGCAAACAAGTACAAAGGGCCCATTGCCAAATTCAGCAGATATTTTATTCTCAGTTGCCTCAATAGCTAAATCAGCATGGAGGACAAGCCAGAGAGGAATACTAATCAGAATTAATTAGCCCCTTCCCTCTTCTGCCACAAAATCCTTCATAGAAATCCTCAGTTCAGGGACAACTGAGTTAAAATGTAAACTTAAGGAGCAAACAGAAGTCCAGTCATGTTTAAGCCTGGCATTAGGCTGGCTAAAGAGAATGCAGATTCACCAATTCCCAACTTTCTCACTGTCTTATGAATGGAAAATGTGGAAGGGGGAAGGAGGCTGTCAAAAAAAATCCAGTCTCAGAGAGGCCCTGGACTCTGTGAAATCTAATTCTTAGGGTGTTTGCTAAGAAAATGGGCCCTTTGACTTTGTTTTTAAAAATAAAATAATTGAGGATCATAAAGCACTTTACAGTTTTCAAAGTACTTGAAATAAATTTTCTTATGAGGGATTCATGGGGGGGGGGGGGGGTCAGAACTGTGATTTCATTAGCTTAAGGAATTCCCAGTAAAGAAACTCCTTCTAGCACCAAAAATCAGAGCCTCCTAAAATTTAGGATGTTAGGGTGTTGCCTGGGACATTGAGAGCTTAAATGATTTGTCCAGGGTCACACAGCCTGTATGTGTCAAAGGTCATTTTTGAATTCAGTTGTTCCTGACTTTGTGGAGTCTTTTGTGGATGTCTTTCTCCAACATCTTCCCTCCCTCAGCCCTCATTTTTAGTGCTTTTCCTCTGAGACTGCTTTCCATTTTATATATCTTATGTTGTCTTCATGACCCCCACTGGGGGGTTTCTTAGCAAAGCTACTAAAGTAGTTTGCCATTTTCTTCTCCAACTCATTTTACTGGGGTGGAAACTGAGTCAAACAGGGTTAGGTGGCATAGCTAGGGTCACATTGCTAGGAAGTGTCTGAGGCTAGATTTGAATTCAGCCTCTAAGTCTAACCAAGACATATTAAAATGTCACAACAATAGAATTTCATCAACACCCCCCCCACCCCATTCTGTTTCTAAAAAAATTTCATTCTGTGAAATGGCTTAGATAAGTTAAATCCTCAAGGTGTCAAGGTAGCTGTGGAAAAGGAAAAGGGATATTCCTGGAGGTGAAATTCTTTAAAAAGTTTTAAACATTTGATCCAAATCCTCAACTGAAATAAAATACCACAGTCCTGAGTTGGACATTTAAGAACCATGACTAAAAAGGGGGAAATGGAATGAAAGTTTCAGCAGCATGACTTTCTCTAAGCTTGGAAGCCCAGAGACCTGAGTTCCTGTCTCAGTCACTATATTTACTAGTTATATGACATCATACAAGTCATATGCCCTCTTTAGGCCCCGATTTTCTTCATCTATAAAATGAGATGAATAATCCCTGAATTATCTGTCTTATCGAGTTGTGATGGGAAAAGTATAAAATATAAATTGAAAAATTAGGGGGAAAAAGGGGCATGGTCCTATAATGCTATTTCTCTCTGCCTTACAATTAGATTTTCCCTTTCAAATTAAAGCCTTGAAAGTACTTTTGCTGCTTTAAGAAAAAGGGGGGGTAGAGAGAGGTAGTGATAAAATAGGACACAGGGGAAAAAAAGACTTTTTATATAATTTAGAAATCAGGAGAAATAAAACTGGAGTCCTCCCAAGCCAGTGGTGCAAAGGATCAAGTATCAGGGAGTCTGAGTTCCCTTCCCCCTCTTCCTCCTGCCAGTTACCACCTGTGTGATTTTGGGTAAATCATTTGGCTTTTTTTCGTATCAATTTCCTCATCTGGAAAAATGAGATGGTTAACTTCAGAGTTCCATCACAGTTCAAAATCTATAACCTGCAATAAAAAATTCTCGCACACATGGTCTACTTTCCCAAAGTAGAATATATTCCAATTTTTATTATAGTTAACATCTCTAGGCTCTCGTAATCATTTTTCTCCATCTAAGGTACTACATATTGCATTCTGTGCAGCCTGTTAGAGAGAGAGCCAATATTATAACCTAAAGCTTCTTTCTCTTTAAACTTAACTGGACCACAAAACTTAGGACACCTGATTTAGGTTTTGATTTCTCCTTTAGTCACTAACTGGCTCAGTTATCTTGGACTACTCACCTAAATTATTCAGCCCTATAATCTCCCATTCATTATTATCTTTGTATCCCACTTCTTCCTCAGCAGTTAATGCAATAACTTATTCAGAGTAGTCACTCAGTATTTGGTGAATGGATTAAATGAATGACATCTTTCAAGGTCCTTTTCAGGTCTAAATTTCTGGAAGCTCCAGTCCAATAAGAGAAAGAAAACAATTCCGGGGAATGACAAACTTCCTGTTATCACACACCTTGCTTCTAGATGCTGGCTAAGTACTTTTTGAAGGAGATGGTAAAAGATGACAGAAAAAAAAGAGGGAGCTCCTGCAAAGAGAAAAGAGAAAACCACAAGAAAGTAATTGGAGCCCATTCATGTAGAATTTTCTAGCTAAACTCTGTATTGTGCAATATGCAGGTCTAATCGATAATGCCCCTCCCAAGAGAAAATCAATAAAAACCAAAACAGAAAACAGTTGCTATGTTAGACTTGGAAGAGACGTTAAAGGTCATTTAACTTTGGGATATTTACTTCAATAAAACTTACTTGTTACTATATTAAAAATATTAATATATTAAATTACTATATTAAAAATTGAATTACAAATAAACGTTTCCTATTTGCCCAGAGCCCACTGTTTCTCCTCCCTCCTCTTCTCCTCTTCCCCTCTTCCTCTTTCATCTGCTCTCCCTCCCTTTTCTTCCCCCCTTCCCGCCTTCCCCCCTTCCTCCCTTCCTCCCTGCCACTTCAAAAAATGCCTACTTCTTTTAAGGGAAGATCTGGAGTGAAAAAGAATGGGGGAGGAGATCATCATCCCTCCGGGCTTCTAAGAATGATGAGGTGGACAAGTGACAACTTGCTAACAATGTACAGTGAATTAAATGGGCTAAGTTTCTGAGTGTCTGTGTGTGTGTGTGTGTGTGTGTGTGTGTGTGTGTGTGTGTGTGTGTGTGTGTGTGTGTATGCTTATTATTCTCTATTTTCCCCATAGCATTACCTAAGGGGAGGAGGGGGAAGAGGGAGCTCCTCTTTGGCAAAAGATGATTTGCCCATCATATTAATAATACTAAGAGGTCCTTATTCTGGGGCCTCACTTATGAAAAGCACCAACCTTTCCCCCAAGTTTAAATATCATTAAGTTGGAACCCTTAAACACTTCTGGGTGTGTTGGGGGGTAGCAAAAAGGGAAACAACAGGATCTGGGTTCAAGTCTCTTCTCTGACTCAGAACAAGTCACAGTGTGACTTGCTTCACTGTAAGCCCCAGAACAAATCACTTAAATTCTCAGCTCCTTCAGACAGAACTTTCTAAGACTGTAAGGCGCAGTTGGGCAGAACAGTTCTAAGAATATGTGCTTTGGAGTTTTCGGGAGTTCCTGGCACCAAAGAAATCACCAAAAGACACACACACAGACACAGACACAGACACACACACACACACACACACACACACACACACACACACACACACACACACACACACAATCCCCCCGATAAGGACGTTAAAGATGAGTAGTATCTGGGCGCCCGCAGGAGAGTGGCTACTTTCAATCTGAGGCTTCTCTGAACAAAAGTTGCGAGGCTGGGCGCAGGGCGCCTGCCCGGGCACCTGGGTGCCACCCCGCCGATCCGTGACGGCGGCCGCTCCTGGGCCGGTCAGGACGGGAGCTCGGGTCCCTTCCCCATCGGACATTCAGAGATTCTTGGATGCTGCTCAGGGAGACAAGCCCTGGCCTGAGTTTGCAGGCTCCGCCTCCGCTTCACTAGGAAAGCTCCGACTTGTGGCATAGGCTCCCCCCCGGGCCGAGGACCCGGTCCGCGTGGCTCGCGCCCCCCTCCCCAGCTCTGCCCACAGAGCCCTCTTTTGTGCCCGAGGGTCCCCTCTGGCTCCCCCCCCCTCCCCTCGACCTCCGAGGGCGCCCCAGCGTTGGCAGGGAGGCGAGGCCCCCGGGGGCGGGGGGCGCAGGGCCGCCTCGGCTCCGGCCGGGCTGCGCGGCGGGCTGGCAGCACCAAGCTCTGCGCTCCGAGCGGCAAGCAGTCCGCCTCTCCCGCCCGCTCTGGCACAGGAGGCCACAGGAGGGTGCCCCGGTCCCGGGCCTCTGCCTCTGGCCCGTCCGCTCCCTAACGGCGCCCCCAGAGTCCCAGGACCCGAGCTCCGCGCTTCTGCTTGCAGCCCGGGCTGCGGGGCTTACCTGGGCCCCGGGGCAGGAGGCTGCACAGCACCAGGAGGCAGGCAGGGAAGGGCCGCGGGCTCCGGGACATGGTGGGGGGCGCTCCCGGGGCCGGCTGGGCCAGGTAGGACGGGGCTGGGGGGCGCCGAACACGCCGACAGACCCAGGCGCTCTCACCGGCGGAGCCGGAGAGCCGAGCTGCGCCTCCCCTCGGGCCGGGGGGGCCGGGCTGGGGATGCCGGAGCCCAAGTGCGGGGGACCAGTCCGGGGAGACGAAGCTTCATTCCCTCCGCGCGGGACCCCGCGAACAAGCAGCCCCGGCCAAGGCGGAGGCCCGGGACGGCCAGGGCCCGGCCTCGGCCGCTACCATCCCCTCTCGGGGCCGCCCTGTTGCCCGGCCGCCGCCGTCCAGCCCTCGGCAGCCGCGGGCCGGGCCGGGCCCTGCGCGGGGGCCCCGCGGGCGGAGTTGCGGAGCGGCTGGGCTGGCTGCAGCGCGGGACGGACTTGGGGCGCCGCGGAGCCGGCTCTCGCCCGCAGCCCCTCGCGCGCCGGCACGCTCTTCTAGCCTCCTTCACTGGGACTTCTCTTCTCCTCTCTCCTCCCCTTCCTCCCTCCCTGCCGGCCAGCCTCCCCGACCAACTCGCCAGTCCGGTGCCTTCCCCTCCCTCTCCCCTCCGCTCCCTCCTCCCCTACTTTTCCTTCCTCTGGCCCCGCCTGAGCTGACATGCAGCCAGCCAAGTGCGAGGCGGGGCGAGCTCGGCCACCCCAGCCCGGCTCAGCCAGCGCCACAGGTCGGGAACTTATTCACAAGTGAGATTTCGCTCCCGCCCCCCTCCCAGGCCCCCATGCACACATTCACTTTTACAGACTTACACAACTCGCACACTTTTAAAAACTGACACCTTTGGTCTTTACATCACATCAGCTTCTAAATATATCCCTTCCCCCCTTCCCATTTTTAGCAAACTATTCCATTTAACAAAGATTTAAAAAAAGAAGGGGAAGGGGGCTATGTGCAAACCCAACCTGACAGCAGACGAACCACGCCCATGCCCCTCAACCCCCGACTTCAGTAATGAAGCAAACAAAGTTTATTTCTTGGCGATTCACCAGGGCCAAGTTTGGTCATTATGATTACATAGCATTCGGTTTCTTTTTAATAATAGAATGTCTTTTAAACAAACTTCGGTAGGAAATCGGAATCCCGGAGTTGAATTTAAACTGGTGTTTGCACAAAAACTTTATTGCTACGAAATGGGAGCGGTATGGCTGCATTTACTAGGTCAGATTATTTTGCTTTTTACCGAAGGTTTGGCAATGCTTACACATCAAAGTGATATTCCCAATATTTTACAGTTAGATCAAGTATCTGCACCTAAATAGAAATAACAAGTTGTACTAAATCTCATGGCCTTATAAGAGCAGTATATCATTCAATCATCAAGCATTTGTTTCAGGTCAACTAAGAGACAGGTATATGGATTCCTCTGTGGCATCAGCCCTGACTTTTGAAGCAAGCACAAGGTTTTATCATCTGAACTATTTTCCAGAAGAGGTAACTGAAGTTCTAAGGAAGGCAGAGACATCATCTAATTAATAAATCTCAAAGCTGAGCTCAGAGCAAGTCAAAAGTTCTTTTACACTCTATCAAGAAACTTCAGGAATGACAAGTAATACGGTTTTTCTTCAATGGCTTGGGTTTCCTTGCTTTGGAGTTTCAATCCAAGACCATAATTGTCCTGTTTTTTCATTTTGCCACCTGATCATTCAACACTGCATAATGAGCACCTTGACTTCATTTTTTCCCTTTACCTCCATCTTCTTCCTTGAGTTTCCACTTCATGACACCAAACATTTGAACAGGGCAATGTATGAACTCACTTCTTCCCCAGTGCTAAAATAAATAAATGAACCTATCAATCCAAGCATCTCATATCCCTCAAATCTTGCTAATTTTTTTAATCTAAACCTTCCCATGTTCTGTTATTAACTTTATCATTTTTTGTTTATTGTTTGTGTGTGATGATGTTTTTCCTTCATTCTCCAAGAAGACATCAGAGAGGTATGCACCTGAATTGGATTTGAGTGAAGTGGTGTTGTGCTAAGTTTCCATCCTCACTTCCTCTTCCGGAGCATCTGGAGTGGCCAGATATGAATTTAGGCAACTGGAGATGGCCCTGGATGCATAGTCATCCAGCTGGCAAGTGGCAAATATCTGAGGCCAAATTTGGATTGGGTCCTCCTAACGGCAGAGCTAGTGCTCCATCTTACCATAGCACCTACCTGTCCCTGTCTCTGTATATATGACATCTCCCCCAATATCTATTTGTTCAATTTCTTCTCTCCTCAAAATGGACCAATTAACGTTGATTAGATTTTGCAAGGGAGACAGTGGGCTTGGATTTGTAATGATGACTACCAACATTCTACCTATCAAGTTCCCTTCTGGGGGTGAAATACGGAGTCACTCCTTTGATTAAAGGGCATAATGTATGGTGCCAAGTTGTTTCATTGTTGTCCCCCAATTCAAGCAAGTTGGTTAAGGGTTGGCTTTCATTGGACTTAGTTTACTTAGCAAGAGTCTACCATGAACTCTATTAGTTGGATCTTTAGTAACTCATCCAACAAGTTTACAAGCTTCTAACCAGTTGGTTCAACTCTAAAATTCATTCACTTAAGATCAAGGCAGAAAAAACACAGTGACAGAAGAAACAGCGGTGACCATCCATTTATGGCCATGTGGTAGTTGAGTAGGAAGTTAAGGCAGCAGCAATGCCACTATACCTCTCTTCCCACCAGAAGGTTCTCCCCATAGCCTTTAGAAAAAAAGAGAGATGTTTCCTCTATTAAAGCCTTTCACATGCACAATTCTGGTTCAGCAGTCAATTAAAAGAGCTTTGGTCACTGTGTGTTAAGCTGACCGGAAATAGTTAGGATAGCTGCATATGCTCTGGATGGGGGAAGGAAAAAGCCCCTCTTTAATGCATTTCTGGAAACAGTCATCAAGCCCATCAAAGCAAGTAGTTAGGGTTGCACACCCATTGGTTAATCCCCCATTACAAAGGAGTGAATGAAAAAAGCCTTTATTAAGGATTATTTTTGTGCCCATGATTAGGAAAAGGTTTAGGTGACTGATTTGGAAAGATTTTGAATGCTGATTTCAACTTTTTTTTTTTCTGTAGATACAGGATCTGTAAACTGACTCTTCTTTCTCCTACAATCTTCCCCATCAAAACTTTCTACCTCTGTATCCTCTTTCTTGTGTTTGCCCTGTGTTTCTGACTCCTGTTGCTACCTCCCAGGTTCACATCTTATTGTAATATCCTACTAGCTAGTCTCCCTTTTATTCATCTCTCTCATCTCCAATGCTCCCTTACACATAGCTACAAAAATAGCCTTCTTCCTCTATGTAAGGCATTAGGGTTACACAGATAATAATAATAATAAAAAATGACCCAGTCACTCTCAAACTCAGTATCCATAGGTTTTCTATTTCCTACAAGATAACAATTTCTCAGTTTGGCATCTGAGGTCCTCCACATATTACTCCAACCTAACTTTCCAACCTAATTTCAAGTTATTTCTCTTCACATTCATTTATTTAATAAATGATTTAATAAGCACTTTATATGTCATACACTGTGATTTGAATATGAACATGAAGATAAAACAGTCCCTGCCCTCAGGGGAGCTTACATTTTAAAGTGAAGGTGGAGAGGAATAAAATATATATAAAATATATAAGGGAAGGAACTATTAGGAGAATCAAGGACTATCTGGAGATCACTGTAAAGAGGGAGAGGACTCCAGTAATAGAGGACAGACAGACATGTATTTTTGCATGGAATTAATAATGTTTTTGTGGGTAGAGTTGTGTTTAGAAAGAAATTTGAAACTATGCAAATAAAATAATTAAAATGTTGATATTCTTTTTCCCAGAGATTCCACATTTAGGTTTTTATCCCAAAGAAACCAATAAAAAGAAAGTCCTTATATGAAACAAAATATAACAGCACATTTTCTGATGCAACAAAATCAGTAAAAACATAAATGTCTTTTGATAGGATGGCTAACAAACTGTGGATCAAGAATAGAATATTACCTACCTCCAAGAAATAATGAATAAGAAGTTTAGAAAGATTTACATGAACCAATGCAGAGTGAGAAAATTAGAAACAAAACAGCAGTATAAAAACTGCCTGACAACAGCAATGTAAATGGAATGAGCAAAATTACAAAGAACTAGTATGGCTCCAAGGGACAGCTAGATGGTACAGTGGACAGAGGGCCAGGTCTGAAGTCAAGAAGACCCATCAAATCTGGTCTCAGATACTTACTAGCTGTGTGACCCTGGGAAAGTCACTTAATCCTATTGACCTTAGTTTCTTCATCTGTAAAATGAGCTGGATAAAGAAATGGCAAATCACTCCAGCATTCATTATCCAATCAATGAAACCCCAAATGAGTCACAAGGTCAGACACAACTAAAAGTACCAAACAAAAAAGCATAACTCCAAAGAAGAAGAGTTGGAAAGCTATCCTCATCCTACTTGTTATGCAGAGGTTGTAAGTCCATGAATGGGCAGCTAGAGTGGAGTCAGGAGGACCCGAATTCAAATTTGATCTCAAATACTTAATAATTATATAGCCATGGGACCCTGAGCAAGTCACTAAACCCCATTGCCTTGCAAAAAGCAAGAAAAAAAAAGCACATGAGTGTGATACATTGCACATATTTATCAGTCTTTTTTTTTATTTTTCACCTTTTTATTTTCTTTTAAAATAGTATTTAAATTATGGTATGGTTTTCTGTGAAAGATAAGGCAAGGGATACTAAGTAGAATATTGGTGGATTATCTAGGAATATGGACAAAAATTTGCTCAGGATAGGAAGGTACAGAAGCTTCTCAATTTGTACAGAAAGTGGGAATTTCTACAATGAGATTCCTAGTCCATCAGAGTATCTAAACACAGTCAACTTCTTGACAGTAGGGGCTGATATTTGCATCCCCAAGTTTAAGATTTTAGAAGTAAATACTTAATAATCACTAATACTATATGGAAGATACGTAACATCTTTATCTCCATTTTACAGATAAGAAAACTGAAGTGGAAAGAGGTTGAATGACTTTTCCAGGTATTCTTGCCTCCAGGTTGAGAACTTTATCCTCTTCACCACCTACATACATTTTTTGGAATCAACTCACAAAGAGAACAGTACCATAAACTTTAAACAAGCATTAAGTTTGAGCTGCATGTGACAATTGTGGGTAATTAGAGACCAGAGAAGTTCTTCTAGTAGATTTTAAATAGCTAAATTCCTTGATATTTAGGACTCCTTTTGTCTTTGCCAGAATCTAAGATATTTGTTGTTGTTCTTCAGTCATGTCTGACTCTTCATAATCTCATTTGTAGTTTTCTTACCAAAGATTCTGGAGTGGTTTGCTATACTCTTCTCCAGCTTATTTTATAGTCAAGGAAACTGAGGCAGACAGAGTTAAGTAACTTGCCCAGGGTCACACAGCTTGTAAATGTCTGAGGCTAGATTTGAACTCAGGAAGATGAGTCTTCCTGGCTCCAGGTCTGGTATTCTATACACTGCTCCAACTAGTTGTCTTCTAAAATACTGAAGTGTACATAATTAAGCCCTTAATAAATGTTTATTGAATAGATGTGCTAAGAAACTATTTCAGAAAATTAATTTGGCAGAAGGAGATGAGTTAGGAAGTTATTTCAATAATTCAGGAAAACAATTTATGTAAGAATTGGGAGGAAGAAAACAATTGCAAGATAATATTACAAAGGGAGAAGCAGTAATCTTCCTTACAATTCCTCTGGCAGGTAATAGTTATTCAGACTTTGATTACCATCAATGATGACTAGTTTTTGTCCCAAGGCAGCCTGTTTTGTTTTTGAATTTTGTAATTCAATTATGTTTTCCCTTTTACTGAGCAAAATTAAGTTCTATTTCCTTATATCTTCTATTTTTCTGAGTTATTAGAAGAGCAAATAACATTTCCACATGACAGGCTTAAAAAAGTTGAGGTATTATATTTGGTTTATCTTTTCTTTTTAGCAATAAAACTCCAAGGATCTTCCCTTCTTAGCCTAATTCTTTTATGAAGACAAACTAGGCCATCTTTTACCTCATTTCTTACTTAGCTTTTAATTACTGAATGGGGATTGCCTCAGACAAACTGAGACCTCTTAAAGACCTTAGCTCAAAAAGGCCAAGATCTCCCACTGCAACCCTGTCCCTCTCCAGTGGTCCTGATCCTTATCTGGTCACTGAACATCAGATGGCTCCAGGAGAAAGTGAGGTTGGTGACTTTGTACAGCCCTTCCTCACTTAAATCCAATTCACTTGCACGTCATGACATCACCTCCATGGAGTCATGATCTTCTTTGAGAATGAAGGATATACAACAACAACAAGTAAATAATGCATCAGCAACAGGAGATCCAGACATGGAGAAAGGAGATAGAATTAGCGAATCCAAAAGAGAATGTGTAGTAATTCTCTATGTCCTATTTGAGGTTTCCTTGGCAAAGATACTAGAGTGGTTTTCTATTTCTTTCTCTAGTCCATTGTATAGATAAAGAAACTGAGGCAGAGTTAAGTCATTTGCCCAGGGTCACACAGACAGAAGTATCTGAGACTAGTTTTGAACTCAGAAAGATGAGTCTCCCTAACTCCAGGTCTGACATTCTATCTATTGTACCACACCAGATAGGACAGGAGACAGAAGTACCAAATAGAAGGCAGATATCAAAAACTAGGAAAAACTCAGAAATATACAACTACTCTTATCTTCTTTGATACATTCCTGTAGATTGAGCATTCTTAATCTAAAGTCTGTAAAGTGAGTTTTGTTTTTGTTTTGTTTTTTTTAAATATCTGACAACTATACTTCATTATAAATTTCTTTGGCAATCCTCTGTATAATGTTGGGATTTTTTTAACTTAAAAACATTATCCTAACAAGGGTCTATAAACCTCATCTTGAGTTTCACTGCCAATGGGTTCATGATACCAAAAAAAAAAAAAAAACTCAAAAGAACTGTTCCAGCCCCTTGAAACAAATGAATGGGAAAGCCTCTATTAAGAACCTCCTGCATGCCAAGGCACTATTCTGGGGATTCAAATAGAAAATGAAGACAGTCTCTCTTCTTAAGGAGATTGACTGAACACTAATTGAAGAAGGCAATGCATGCAGGAGAGTATTCAATTTCAGTGTAGATAGAAAAGACCCCAGTGTTCTTAGAACGCTTTAGAGTGTTGGCTATACCAGAAAGACCCAGCACCACTAGGAAAGAAAAAGAGTACTCTCAAACACCAAAATGGAAGGAAATTCTGGACTTTTTCATATTGATTTGGGGTTGGGGAAGGAAAGCCAAGGGGAGAAAAATGGGAAGAAGTCATTAGTAAGGAGATTGGAAATGGGTTGTGGAATAGGAAAGGGGGAGGAGGAGATGGATCCTGGCAGGTCCTTCCTCCTCCTTGTTTCTCTACTCTCCATTCATGCCAGTTTTTCAATGTCATTCAAAAAGCATATATTAAATGCCTACTATGTGCTAAGTTCTATCCTAATGTATACCAAAAATGAAAAATGGCATTTATGCTAGGCTGCAGTGAGGGGCCCCTGTAGGAACCAAACACAGCTATAATTTGGGTAATTAAAGGAGGTCTAGTGTCATACAAAGATCATGTATACTTTAAGTTGGAAGGAAAGAAGGAACAATTGTTCAGTCATTTCAGTGATGTCATCATGATGCCATTTGGAATTTTCTTGGGCAAAGAAACTGAAGTATTTTGTCATTTTCTTCTCCAGCTCATTTTACAGATGAGGAAACTGAGGTAAACAGAGTGAAGTGAGTTGTCCAGGGTCACATAGCTAGGAAGTGTATTAGACTAGATTTAAACTTAGGAAGATGAGTCTTCCTGACTCCAGTTCAGTCCTGTATCTGCCATGCCACCTAACTTCCCAGAACTTTTTAAATGCCAGGAATGAATCTTATCCTCACAGGAGAGAGATGTTATTGTTATATAGCAGAATAGAGTCTTTTAAGTAGAGGGGGGGCTCATATGCTGCTAAAAGGGAAGCAAAATAGACATTTCTAGCCTTTTCTTCCCTTATGCTTCTCTTAGGGAGAACTTCATTTCTAAAAGTAGAGGAAACAGGAAGCTGGGGTCAGATGCCTCTACTCTACTCTCTTCAGAAAGAAGGGTAGCAGACTAGAAGTATATTTATTTATTCATTAGATAGTGTTCAACCACAATTGAATTCTATCTAACTTTTGATCATTTTGTCATTTGAGGGTGGAGGGGGTGAACTCTAAATACAAGTCTTGATCTTTCCCCTACTTAATACCAATTCTACAATGACTACATACAGAAACAGCAAAAAGGGGCAGAGCCAAGATGGCGACAAGAACGGATCCTGTCTTAGGAGCTCTCTCATACAACTCATAAGCTAAGAACTCCAACTAAACTTTCCAGAGACAGAACTCACAGAGGGACACAGTGAGGCAGTTCTCCTACTCAAGGTAACCTGGAAAAGAGCAGAAAGGCTCTGCTCCCTGGGGTTGGAGGGGTGGCCCACCAGAGGGGTGGCCCACCAGAGCGAAAGAATTTCAGCCTCCCAGAGGCAGTCCCAGGGTGCTGGGAGCCACAGCTCACAGTAGCAGGGGAGTCTCCTGAGTTACACCCTGGGGAGCATCAGGCACAAAGTGGGGGAACAGCGGGGGACCTCTGCCAGAGCGAGCACGTGGACCCCAGCCCTCAGGGCACACAGAAAGCAGCCCAGATCCAGGAAAAGAAGCAGGCAAAGCCAGTAAGCAGGAGCCCCCAGGGCATGTGCCCATTGAACCTAGGGAGGGGAGTGAAGAGAAAGAGATTGCCGAGCTCTGAGCCTGGAACAGGACTCTGGGGCTCTGAACACATTCAGATCCTGATTGCAGTCTAGGCCCCCCCATAGAACAACAGGGCCCCCCACCTCAGCCCCATGGCAGAGGGGGGCGCTTATAGTCATTCACAGACCAGGAGGGAGGACAGAGCCTCACACACTGAGACCCTTGTGAGAGTGTCCCAAAAGCTCAGGAAACACCCCAAAAACAGGCTTGGGCTGGGAAAATGACCAAGCAGAGAAATAAGAGGAACACCATCAAGAAATATTTTGCAAATGAGCCCAAGAAGGATCAAAACACTCAGTCTGAAGATGAGGAAGCACAAGCTCCTGCATCTAAAGACTCCAAGAAAAACAGAAATTGGGCTCAGGCTATGACAGAGCTCAAAAAAGACTTTGAAAATCAAATGAGGCAGTTAGAAGAAAAACTGGGAAAAGAAATGAGAGAGATGCAGGAAAAACATGAAAATGAAGTCAGCAGCTTAATCAAAGAAATCAAAAAAAATGCTGAAGAAAACAGCATGCTAAAAAACAGCTTAGGTCAAATGGATAAAACAGTTCAAAAAGTTATTGAGGAGAAGAATGCTTTAAAAAGCAAAATTGGCCAGATGGAAAAAGAGATAAGAAAACTCTCTGAGGAGAACAAATCCTTCAGACAAAGAATAGAATTCAGGGAGATTGATGAATTTACCAGAAATCAGGAATCAATACTTCAAAACAAAAAAAAAATGAGTACTTAGAAGAAAATGTGAACTATCTCATTGAAAAAACAACTGATATGGAAAACAGACTTAGGAAAGATAATTTAAAAATTATTGGAATACCTGAAAGTTCATGATCAGGAAGAGCCTTGGCATCATTTTTAAAGAATTACTACAGGAAAATTGCCCTGATATTCTAGAAGCAGAGGGCAAAATAGAAATGGAGAGAATCCACCAATCCCCCCGAGAAAGAGATCCCAAAAAACCAACCCCTAGGAATATTATAGCCAAGTTCCAGAACTCCCAAGTCAAAGAGAAAATATTACAAGCAGCCAGAAGGACGCAATTCAAATATGGTGGAGCTACAGTCAGGATCACAAAGGACTTAGCAGCAACTACATTGGAAGCTCGTAGGGCTTGGAATACAATATACCGGAAGGCAAAAGAGCTTAGAATGCATCCAAGAATGAACTACCCAGCAAGGCTGAATGTCCTCTTCCAGGGAAAAAGATGGACTTTCAATGAACCAGGGGAATTTCAAATGTTCCTGTTGGAATGGCCAGAGCTGAACAGAAGGTTTGATCTTCAAATACAGGACTCAGGTGAAGCATAGAGATTGGAGGAGAAGGAGAAAATATGAGGGATTTAATGATGAACTGCATGCATTCCTGTATAGAAAAATGACACTGATAATACTCATATGAACCTTCTCAGTTAATAGAGCAAGTAGAGGGAGCTTTTATAGTTGAAGCACAGGAGAAAGTTGAATTTGAAGATAAAATATGGTGTAAAAATGGAGTCAATAGAAAAAAAGGGAAATATAATGGGAAAAAGAAAAAGGAGAGGGGGAATAGGCCAAGATATTTCATATAATAAGAGTTTTCTTCATTACAATGAGGTATTGCAATGATATGGAAGGGGGGAGGCAAGGGGGAATGAGGGAATCTTTGCTCTCATCAGAGGTAGCTAGGAGAGGAAACAGCTTATATACTCAATGGGGTATAGACATCTGGAGTAAGAAGGAGAGTGGGGGATGGGGGGATGTGAGTGATGGAGGAGAGGATGGACCACAGGGGGAGAGTGGTCAGATATAACACGTTTTCTTTTTTACTTCTGGCAAGGGCTGCCATTGGATGGCCTGTCTGGTACCACATGGCCAGGTGGATGCTGGGTGGTGGTTAGTGGGGCTCAGGGCCTCTTGGCCCCAGAGCCAGGGATCTGTCTGCTGCACCACTCAGCTACTCTACAGCAGAGTCAGAGTGAAAGGAGAGAGAAAATATAGTACGTGGTAGTGGAGAAATACGAAAGGAGGGAGTTGCGATCAGCAAATGGTAATGACGGAAAAATATGGAAGTACCTTTTGCGATGGACTTATCATAAAGAATGTGATCCCCCCGCAACAGAGCACGACAGAGTTGATGGTGTTGGAACACAGACTGAAGCACATTTTTTGTTATTATTATTTGGGGGGGGGGGGTTCAGGGCAAATGGGGCTGGGTGGCCTGCCTGGAGACACATAGCAGGGTGATTGTTGGGTGTCTGAAGCCGGATTTGGACTCGGGTGCTCCTGGCTCAAGGGCCAATGCTCCGTCTGCCACCCAGCCACCCCTACTATTATTACTATTTTATTTTACTTTGGGTCTTTTTTTTCTTTTCTTTTTTGGTTTTTGCAGGGCAGTGGGGTTTGGGTGGCTTGCATGTCACATGGCTAGGTGATTGTTGGGTCTGTGGGGCTGGATGTGGGCTCAGGTGCTCATGGCTCCAGGGCTGGTGCTCCATCCATTGTGCCACCTGGCCATACCTACAATTATTACTATTATTTTTTTTAATTTTAATTTTTTCTCTCCCCTTTACTTTATCACTCAAGCAAGTCTATATTTATGGGGGGGAGAGGGTATTTAATTTACTCTTAAACAAGAATATTTTATTAATGCAAAAAAACATTATTTGTACAAAATGAGAATAAATATTAAAAAAAGTAACAGCAAAAAAATTATCAAATTCATAGCAAAATAGAAATAAAAGAAAGTATATGTTGGATACTATATACCAGAAAATATATAAAGAAGGAATTCTTCAATTGCAAGCAAGTTAACTCAGCTCAACCAAGAGAGTGTCCTAGATCTCACCGAAGGGAAAACTCCCTGAAGTCTCTAGAATAGTAAACTGGGGTAGTGACATGATAGAGACTGCCCACTCCTCTCATGTCTTCACGGGATCTTTTTCTTCAACAACCTTGGTCTCTCCATCTTCTTTCTTGAGGCTGGAAGCCAGGAGCCCCTGAAGTGACTTGAAGTTCAACCAGTTCCAAAGGGGAACTGACCTTAGAATCATGGAGAGGGCCTCAATAAGACTATTGCTTGCAGAGTCCAGAAAGAAACTAGAGAAGGTTGGAGTTCTCTCTCCTTTCACCAATTTCAACCCATTCTTCATACAGGTCAGTGTATTCATATTCACCGAAAAAGAAAGCATCTTATACCAGTGGACCAGTGGTTACAATCACAGTCCCCATTTTACAGATGAGAAAACTGAGGTAAACAGAGAGGTTAAGCAGTTTTTCCAAGTTCACATAGCTGGTGAGTGTCTGAAGCTAGATTTGAACTCAGTTATTCCTGACTCTAAACCTAAGGCTTTCTACACTGCATCACCTAACTGCCTCTAGCCAAAGACCCAGATTCAAGATTCAGTTGTATCACTTATCCATATATGCTCTCATCTCTAAAATTGGTAATTGGATTAGATGATCCCAGAGGTCCTTTCCAGTTCTATCATTCATACTAAGATTCTTGAACTCTGTAAATTTGATAGGATTGTCAAACAAAAATCTATACAGTAAAAACTGTGTGTACATGCCTGTGTATTTTCTGGGTTTTGACTTCTACCCTCTCTCCCAGTTCTTTTGTCTCTGAGCTCTCTAAGAGGTGAACCACCCACCCTCGCTGGTTTTGCTTCAGCAAAACTTGAGGCCTGGGTAGGGAGATCTTTCTTTACGTCCCTGCCTCCTTCCAACTTTTGCATCTGTGTTTTTAAAATCTAAATTTAGTCTCTAGAGATACCTGGGTAATTCAGCTAGTTTTTGTCAGTCTTCTTGACTTCTATAGCATTCAGAAATATTAATCACTTCCCCTTTATTAAAACACTCTAGTTCTGTGATTTCCAGGACCTTTTACTCTTCTACTTTCCTCTACTATATTTCTTCTTTTCTGGTTTCTCTTCCTCTTCATGCAACTGCATAGTATGAAGGCATAAGTGTCCTGATTGAAGACAGCAAATCCTAGGTCTGCCTCTTATAGCTTCGTGACCATGGGCAAGTCATTTTTTTGCTCTGGGACTGAATTTCCTCATGTGGAAAATAAGGAGGATGGAATAGATAACTGGCATTTATATAGTTTGCAAATGCTCATTGAGGCTCATTTGAACCTCACAATGAATCTGTGAAATAGATGAAAGTTTTAAGGCCACTTTTTGATAATAAACTGCGGTTTGAGAGAGGTTTATTAAGTGCCTGCTATTCTGGGGATACAAAGAAAAACAAAGTACAATCTTTCTCTCAAGGAGTTCATGGTCAAATGGAGGAGGCAACTGGACAAACAAGCAATATACAGAATAAATTGGAAATAATCAGCAGAGGACAGACAAGGGGGTTGTGGAAGGTTTCCTTTAGAATATGGGACTTAATTGAGGACCTGAAGGAATTGAAGGAAGCCAGAAGATGAAGAGAAAGAGGGCAAATCAGGAATGGGATATAGTCAATGAATATGTCCAGAGTCTGAAGATGAAGTGTTTTATGAAAGGAACAGTGAGGAGACCACTGGACCACTGGATTGAAGAGTATATAATGGTACATAAGGTATAAGAAGACTTGAAAGGTAGGAGGGGTTCAGGTTAGGAAGGACTTTAAAATATAAATAGAGAATTTCATATTTGATCCTAGAGGGAATAGGAAGCCACTGGAGTTTATTAAATAGAGGGAATTATTTGGTCAGATTTCTACTTTGGGAAGATCACTTTGACAACTTAGGAGAGGTTAGCCTGGAATGGGGAGAGACTTGAGGTAAGCAGATCCACCAGCATTTATCATAATAGTCTAGGGGTGAGGTGAATGGTGGAGAGAAGAGGAATGCTAGAATGTTTCTGATTTCAAGTCCAGGTCTCTTTACTATGCCACCTACCTGTCATCTTAGATGACCTAAGGTCCTTCCAAGCTCTAAATTTATGGTGTTACAATCTTAACTGTAGTAGCATTTAAATTCTTTTACTGACTTGTACTATATTATCTCTTTTTGGCCCAGTAGGACAAACTTTCACTTTGTCTTTTCTAGCAGATTCTGAAAAAAAAGTGAGAGAAAAGAAGGAGAGCACAGCCAAATCTCTACTTTTCTATCCAACCCCCAAAAGGTAAGAGTTGGGGCCTCTTTCCTTTTTTTATTTCTTAATAATAATATTTTCTTTTCCCCAATAACAGAACATAGAACAATTTTAAGAACTGATAAATATTTGACATCTTACCTTGAATTGGCACCACCTCTGTAATTTTTGGGTTAAATGACTATGTTTAGGCCAATCTTCTTGTCAGTGGCCAATCTCTTTAAAGCAGATGCTTCCCCCGGCACCAGCAAATTATAATATGATGAGTCCAGAGAACTCCAGATAATTTGAACTCTCAAGGTCACTTTTAATTGTAAACACTTCTACCATGGGCTACTTGTTCACCTAAAATAAGGAAAAAATAAACAAGAGTCAAGGAAACCAGGTTCACAGGAGAAAATTTGTCTAGGTAAGATGTATTTTTAAGGTCACATGGAGGCTTAATGGGTGTTAGAGGCAAATGATCTCAAAACATCCTACAGGCTCTCAGTCAGAAAAGAAAAGGTAAAAAAACAGCTTGATCCTATTCTGGACATTCCTCGAGTTATCAACTCTGCCAGTTCAGTAACTGGAGGTGGGCAAACTATTTATTCATCTTCTCCCATTGCAAATCTGTCAGCGATAAATCATACATGAAAGTTGTCTCCCCACCCAGATTTTAGGAATGTTGACTGAAGGTGTTTGTGGGAGAGAGAGAGAGAGAGAGAGAGAGAGAGAGAGAGAGAGAGAGAGGATAAATGCTTCCTCTGCAAAGGGAATTCCTACATAGATAATATCACATACAGATATACTTCATTTTATTATGCTTTACTTTATGTACTTTGTAGATACCTCATTTTTACAAATTGAAGGTTTTAATATAATCCAACAGCATATGCTTGCATTGCATCTATGTCACAGTTTGGTAATTCTCTCAAATTCCAAATTATTATTATTATTATTATCATTATTATTATTATTATTATTACTATACTTTTATGGTGATCTGTGATTAGTGATCTTTGATGTTACTATTATAATTGTTTTGGGGCAGCACAAATCACTTCTATATAAGACAATGAACTTAATCGATAAATGTTGTATATGTTCTGACTAATCCACTGACCTCTTTTCTTCCTTAGACCTCCCTATTTCCTAACTTAAACTAATTGTCTTATAATGTCTTCAAAGTGTTCAAGTGAAAGGAAGAGTCAATCAATGGTTGTTTTATTTTAAGAAATTGTCGCAGCCAATCCAGCCTTCAGCAGTCACCACCCAGATCAATCAGCAATTATCAACATGGAGGTAAGACCCTCCACCAGCAAAAAGATTTCAACTTACTAAAGGCTCATGTAATTATTAGCAATAAAATATTTTGATTAATTAGATTAGTTTAAATTTTAATTAATTTTAATTTAATTATTTTACATTTATTTTGTAATTTTAAAAAATTATTTAAGGCAATGGGGTTAAGTATCTTGCCCAAGGTCATACAGCTAGGTAATTATTAAGTGTCTGAAGTCAGAATTGAACTCATGTCCTCCTGACTTCAGGGCTGGTGCTCTATGCACTGTGCACCTGGCTGCCCCCTTTTAATTTTTTTATCTTAATTTTATTTAAAATTTTATAATTTTAATAGACACAATACTATTGCACACTTAATAGACTCAGTATGGCATCAATATAACTTTTGCATCCAAGGGCAAAAAGATCCATGTAACTTGTTTTTAGTTTTTGTTTTTGCTTTATTGCAGTGATCTGGACCTAAACTCACCATGTCTCCAACATAAGCCTTTATTCATCTGAGTATTCAAGTACCTATCATCTCTACTTAAATATTCTGTCATCACTTCAAACTCAGTATACTCCTAATTGTTTCACTCTAATGATACTAATGAAACAATTTATTCACTTGTATATAAATTATGCCAACTTTGAAAATGAATATTAATTTCATTATCACCAATGACAATCTGATTAATCACACAAATTTATTCTCTATATCATTAGATTCCTATATCCCTCATCATTTCCATACAAGCATGTATCAGATGGCATAGGGATTGATCCTTCATTGATCTGTGGGAAATACTGGATAATTGGTCAGATTCAATAAACTGGAGAGCTGTCTAGCTAAAAGTAGATACATTTTTTTTACTTTTTTCAAGGCAATGGGGATACGTGACTTGCCCAAGGTCACACAAGCTAGGTAATTATTAAGTATCTGAAGCTGGATTTGAACTCAGATCCTTCTGAGACCATGGCTGGCACTCTAGCCACTGTGCTACCTAGCTGCACCCAGATAAATTTCTTTTTAATGTACTTTTGAGTATCTGTAATCTACAATTCTATTTCCATACTTACTCTTTTCTTTGGAATATATATATACTAGAAGCATACTTGACCTTTTGACAGTGTATGGAAAAGTTGAGAAGGAAAAATGAGATTGAGTGCTGGGGACAGGGTATCCACATTCAAGGGCAACAACAATAAAAGTGGGTCAGATTACTGGGGATTGAACTGTGGGTAGAATATTTAGCTTTAAGCTCCTCAGTGATTAAATAACCAGAGCTCTCAGATACCTGAATCAGAGATTAATATATTAAAGGCTTTTAGAGTTTATTCAGAACTCCTAGGGTAGATTTTCCTCTTTGGATTATTCCATTTGGGTCTGTTCTCCAGGAAATAACAAACATATGTTTGTCAAGAAAGATGAGTGTATAACCCTAGTGCCTCAAAGACAAAAAGAAATACTTAATGGGATTTGAAATTCTGTAGGTCATAATGGGAATTATGATTAAGACCATAAGATTGAGCTTCATGATGGATGGGTTAATGGAGAGAAAGGAATGAATTGATTTTAATAATTTTCTATCCTAAATAGTAGAGGTAGATAAACCCTGTGACTCAGGATAATTGTACCTTTAGATTAATGGAGTCACTGATGGAACAAATTCAGGTAGCTAGGATCACAGGAAAGATTTTGTTTATAAAGTGTACAGAGGGTAGAATCTGACATGGATCCAGAGGTCACATCTGCTGAGCCACCCAGTGAAAGAAGAGGAGGTATGGTCTGAAAAGAATTCTCCTATCTAGATTTTTTTAAATTAAAAATGTTTCTGGGGGTAGAGCCAAGATGGCAGCTTGAAGGCAGCATTTCCCAGTAACTCCTTCCCAAAAAACTCCAAAAGACATCAAATTATGACTCTACCTAAAATTTAGAGGGGCAGAACCCACAGAAAGACTAAGTGATACATTTTCCCAGTCCAATATAACTTAGAAGCCCTTGCAGGAAAGGTCTGTTTCATCAGGATCAGGAGTTGGAAAAAAGCCCCAGCCACAACGCAGCCCAGCCCAGCCCAGGGATCACCTGGAATAGCTTGAAGGGGAGGTGAGAAAACTCTGCTACACCAGAATGAGTGTGGGGTGAGGAGCACTGGCTGCAAAACCTGCAGCGAGAATTGGGAGAAACCATCCTGCACCTCCAGAGCACAGGCTACAGACAGTAAGGGGGTCGGCAGAAATCTCTCTGTTCTCCCTGGGGCAGGACTCTGCTGTTTGCCCACACTCAGATCAAGCTTGCAATTTGACCTTCCATACTAAGATAGCAGAGACCCTCCTCACAGCTCTAGGGCAGAGGGGAATGCTTGTGGTCATCTACATATCAAAGCACAGGCAAGAGAGCATAAGACCTTGGAGGAATAAAGGTCGCAGTGGGGTGTCCCAAAAAAACCTCCAAAGCCTTGGAAGTACTGTAAATTAATCTTGGGCTGAGGAAATGAGTAAACAACAGAAAAAGAAGAATCTGTCCATAGAAAATCACTTTAGTCCCATGGATGATCAAAACGCATACTCAGATGACAACAAAATTGAAGCTTCCATATTCAAAACCTCCAAGAGAAATAGAAAATGGGCTCAGACTATGGATGAGCTCAAAAAAGACTTTGAAGAGCAATTAAGGGAGGTGGAGAAAAATTTGGGAGGGAGCAGATAAATCATGAAAACAAAGTCAGCAACTTGGTGAAAGAAATACAAAAATAGTGAAGAAAATAAGATGTTAAAAACCAGTTTAGGTCTGGAAAAATAGAAAAAAGCAAAACAAAAGGTAAATGATGAGAAGAATACCTTAAAAAGCAGAATTGGCCAACTGGAAAAAAAAGATAAAAAAGCTCTCTGAAAAAAAAATAACTCCTTCAAATGCAGAATGGAACTAAAGGAAGCTGATGGCTTTGCAAGAAATCAGGAAGAAATAAAACTCTTCCAAAAAAGCCAAAAATTAGAAGAAAATGTGAAATATCTCACTGGAAAAACAACTGACCTTGAAAACTGATCCAGAAGAAATAATTTTAAAATTATTGGACTACCTGAAAGTCATGACCAGCAAAAGAACTTAGACTTCATTTTTCAAGAAATAACACAGCAAAATTGCCCTGAGATTCTAGAAGCAGAGGGTAAAATAGAAATTGAGGGAATTCACCGGTCACCTCCTGAAAGAGATCCCAAAAGAAAAACTTCCAGGAATATTATAACGAAATTCCAAAACTCCCAAGTCAAAGAGAAAATTCTAAAAGCTTCCAGAAGCAAACAATTCAACTACCATGGCTCCATAGTCAGGATTACACAGGATCTGTCAGCATTTACATTAAGGGCTTGTAGAGATTTGGAAGATGATATTCCAGAAGGCAAAAGATCTTGGTTTACAACCGAGAATCAACTACACAGCAAAACTGAATATCTTCTTTCGGGGGAAAAGATGGACTTTCAATGAAACAGGGGGTTTTCAAACTTTTCTATTGAAACAACCAGAGCTGAACAGAAAGTTTTATTTTCAAGTACAGGACTCTGGTGAACCATAGAGTGGGTGGACGAGAAGGATTAACTATGAGGAACTTAATAATATTAAACTGTGTGTATTCCTGCATGGGAAGGGGATATTGATAGCTCATATGAACTTTCTCATTTATAAGAGCTGTTAGAAGGACCATATATAGACAGGGCACAGGAAGGAGTGGAATATAATGGTATAATATAGTAAAAAGATGGAGTCAATGGGTGATAAAGGGAAATACTGGGAGGAAGAAAAGGGAGAGGAAGAAGGAGCTAAGAAATTTCACATAAGAGTCAAGAAAAAGCTTTTTCAATGGAGTGGAATGGGGGAAGGCAAGGGGGAATGAGTGAGTCTTCATTCTCATCAGAAATGGCTCAGAGAGGAAATAACATACACACTTAATAGGGTATAGAAATCTATCTTACCCTAGAGAAAACTGAGAAGAGAGGAATGGAATAAGGGGAAATGTGGGGAGTGAGTGGGGGAATAGGTGATAGAAGAGAGGGAAGATTGTGGGGGAGGGTACTCATATACAACACACTTTTGGACAGGGCCAGGATGAAAGGAGAGAGAGAGAGAGAGAATAGAATAAATGAGAGTGGGGAGGAATAGAGTGTAGGGAAATACAGCTAGTAATAGCAACTGTGGGAAAAATATTGAAGCAACTTCTGTGGTGGACTTATGATCAAGAAGGCAACTCACCCCAGAGACAGAGCCATTGGAATGTGAACATAGACTGAAGTACATCTTTTTCTCTCTCTCATTATTCTTGAGGGTTTCTTGAGGGTTTCTCATCTTCTTGGGTAGGGAGGGAGGTTTATGTTTACTCTTATAGCAAAATTATTGTAATAAACCAAAATTATATTTGGAAAAAAAGTTTCTCTTGCATTTTAAGTTCCAAACTGTATTCCTCCCTTCCTTCCCATTCTACACTAAAAAAGGGCCACCATTTGACACAGATTTATAAATATATAAACTATACTATGTATACTTTAATTTATCAGTTCTTTCTCTAGAGGTGGATAGTATTTTCCTTTCTAGGTACTTTATAGTTGATTTGAGTGTTTAAAGTACTCAGAATAACTTGGGTTTTCAACATTATTCTTTGAATAGCTGTTAGTATATACCACATTGACTTCATTATGTTTACTTCACTTTTCATGATTTCATGCAAGTCTTTTCATGTTTTTTCTAAAATCAGCCAGCTCATCATTTCTTTTGTTTTATAATTTTTATTTTTTCCAATGACAAGAAAAAATAGTTTTCAGTATTCATCCTTTTTCATTCTTTTGAATTCTTTATTTTTTTTTACTACTCTTCCTTCTTTCCCTCCTTCCCCACAGCAACAAATAATCTGATCTGGTTGTACATGTACAAGAGTATTTAACATATTTCCATATTAGTCATGTTGTAAAACAAGAATTAAAACTAAGAGGGGAAAATATGAGAAAGAAAGGAAAAAATAAAAGAAGTTTTACAAGGTGAATATAGTATGCTTTGCTCTGCATTCAGATTCAATAATTTTTTTTTTATCTGGAGGTGGATAGAATTTTCCTTTATAGGTCTCTCAGAATTACCTTTGATCAGTGAACTAACTGCTAAGAGCTGACTCCATCATAGTTGATCATCTTGCAATGTTGCTGTTAATGTGTACAATGTTCTTCTGATTCAGCTCACTTCACTCAATGTCAGTTCATGCAAGTTTATCTAGGTTTTTCTAAAGTGTGATCACTCATGTTTTCTTATGGAACAATAATCCTCCATCACTTTCAAATAGCGTAATTTGGCTTTTCCCCAATTGATAGGGAGTCCTTAATTTCTTATTCTTTGTCAGTACAAAAAGAGCTACTATAGTTTTGTACATGCGGGTCTTATTCCCTTTTTTATGAACCCCTTGGAATAGAGAATTAATATACTTAATGCTGGATCAAAGGATATACACAATTTTATAACTCTTTGGGCATAAATTCCATATTGCTCTTCAAAATCATTGGATCAGATCACAGTTCCATAAACAATGTATTAATGTTCCAACTTTTCCACATTCCCCTTCAACATCTATCATTTTCTCTTTATATCATTTTAGCCAACCTTAGATGTATTGAGCTCCCTGTCCACCAAGGGAATTGAATCGGCTCAGGAGAGAAAAGAAACAGGTGGGGATGCTAGCAGGACAACTAGCAGAGCTGTTTATTGATAGTATCAGACAGTTCTTTAAAGCAGAAAAACCACAAAATTAGCATACAAGATAAAACAGTGATGTTTCTCTAACTCACACAGGATGTAACCTAAGTCAAGAAGTTCAGGTACAGGGTTATCACCAAGTGAGGTCACGAATGACACAGTTGTGTTATCACAGCAGAGTTCCATGGAAAGCCTTCAGCCCAAGGGTCACTAAAGCCTGGACCTTTAGTCATAACTGACTTTTAACCCAAACTTGCTCGAGCAGTTCTCAACAAAGATGGGAAATGATATCTCAAAGTTGATTTAATCTACATTTCTCTAATCAACAATGATTTAGAGCATTTTATATGATTTCATATATATATATTTTTTCTTTAATTTAAAAAATTGCCTTTTGGCCATTTGTCAATTGAGGAATGATATATACCATACTTAGATTCCTAAAGGATTGAGGTTGTCACAGAAGAGTGATTAACACTTCTTTTTATTTTGATTTTCTGCTAAACCTATAAACTTCACCAGAAAGCAACACCTGCTGGTTATGAACAAGGAAATGAATGTATGCATGAATTTTTTAAAAAATATTTGTTAAATATTTGCCATGTACCAAGCCCTGAACAAAATTTCAAAAATATAAATACTAAGATGATAAAGTTCCTGCCCTCAAAAAGTTTATATCCTAATGAAGGGGACAAAACATAAGTTTCTCTTGTCTTGGTTTAGGAAGACACAGGAATGATGAATGGAACAATAGGGACATTGATGGGCACTAGAGTAACAAGTGCAACCTAAGAAATAACTGAAGAATACTAAAAATTCGTAGAAGATAATACCCAAGTGAACTATAAAAATGTTTGTCTCAGATGTCTATATTCAAATGTCAGGAAGGTATCATGGCATGGGGGGAAAATGACTGACTATGGAATAAAGAAACTGGGTTCAAATCTTAGAGATAGCAGTCATGAGGATATTAGCTTTCTGCACTGACTTGGGCCAATAAGGGATCACTGTGGTCACCACTGGGAGGATGCATTTCTCTTGGTTGTTGGCACCCTGGGGTAAAACCCCATCTCTCTCTCTCAAGTGTTTCTGGAAGGAGGAATACATAATCACAGATGAATAAAAATGAGTATGGGAAAATCTTCCCAAATCTTCTCAATAAGACTTGAAGTGTAAAATGCAGTCCCTCCTTCTTATTACTTGTGAGGACTTCTGCAAATCTCTTAACCCTTCTAAGACTTCAGTTTATCTTGTAAAATTAAAGAACTGAGCTATATGATCTGTAAGGCACTTTCCATCTATAAATCTTTGATCCTGTAATTCTAAATACACAAAGTAAGAATAACAAATAAGGAAATCAGCAATATTTTTAAAAATATTTGTTTTTCCAACTACATGCAATAATAGTTTTAAGCAATCATTTTTGCATGATTTTCAGTTTCACATTTTTCTCCTTCTCTTCCCCCTGACAGAAAGCAAACTAATATAGGTTATACATGTAGAACTATGCCAAATATAAATCCATATTAACCATGTTGTGAAAGAAGAATCAAATCAAAAAAAGGGGGGAGGGAAATAGAGAAAAATAAAGCATAATAGATAAGATAACTTTTAAAAAATTGAAAATAGTAAGCTTTGGTCTGCATTTAAACTCCATAGTTACTTCTCTGGATGTGGATAGTATTCTCCATAACGAGTCTTTTAGAGTTGCCTATGATTGTTGTATTCCTAACCATTTCTGTCTTATCTTGTTCTAGAGTGTGAAATGTTGATCCATGTCTAGTTTCTACCAAACTATTTTTCAGTTTTCTCAGCAATTTTTGTCAAATAGTTTGTTCTTAACCCTGACGCTAGTGTCTTTGTGTAAACAAACAGTAGATTACTATAGTTATTTACCACTCTTTCTTTTGTACCTATTCTATTCCTCTTTTCTACCACTTTATTTTGTAAAAAAATATTTTATTTACTTGTTTTTCCACCTACATGCAACAGTAGTTTTCCCCCAATCATTTTTTTTGCAAGTTTTTGAGTTTTATATTTTTCTCCCTCCCTTTCTTCCCTTTCCCCTCCCCCTGACAGAAAGCAATCTGATGTAGGCTCTTCATTTCTAACCATATTAAACATAAATCCATATCAATCATGTTGTGAGAGAGGAATCAGATCCAAATAGAAGAAAGAAAACATTAAAGAGGAAAAAAATGACATAATACTTAGGACAATTTTTAAAAATTGAAGATAATAAGTTTTGGCCTTCATTTAGATTCCACAGATATAGATTGGGATTTTCCATCACAAGTCTTTTAAAATTGTCTTTGATTACTGAACTACTAGAATGAACAAGTCTTTTATGGTTGATTATCACCTCAGGTTGTTGTTAATGTTTATAATGTCCTTCTGGTTCTGCTCATTTCACTCAGCATCAAGTCTTGCCAGGTTTTTCTGAAATGCTGTTCCTCATAATTTCTAATAGAACAATAGTGTTCCATCGCATTCTTATACCACAATTTGGACAGTCAATTTCTAATTCTTTGCCACTACAAAAAGAGCTGCTATGAATATTTTTGTACATGTGTTATTTTTACCCTTTTTCATGATCTCTTCAGGATACAGATCCAGTAGTGGTATTGTAGGATCGAAGGGTATGCATGGTTTTATTGCTCTTCAAACATAATTTCAAATTGCTCTCCAGAAAGACTGGATCAATTCGCAACTCCTCCAACAATGCATTAGTGTACCAGTTTTCCCACATTCCCCTAATAAATTTATCATTTTCCGTTCTAGTCATATTGATGGGTCTGAGAGGTGTGAAGTGGAACCTCAAAGCTTTACATTTCTCTAATCAATAATAATTTAGAGCATTTTTTTATGTGTCTATAGATAGCTTTGATTTCTTTGATTTCTTCTTTCCAAGTCCTTTGATCATTTATCAGTTGGGGAATTACTTTTTTAAAAAATAAATTGGACTCAGTTTTCTATATATTTAAGAAATAGATCCTTTGTCAGAAACTCTAGTTGCAAAAATTGCTTCCCCACTTGCTACATTCCTTTTAATCTTGTTTGCAGTGGTTTTGTTTGTGTAAAAACCTTTTAATTTAATGTAAGCAAAATTGTCTAGTTTGCTTTTTTATAATGTTCTCTATCTCTTCCTTGATCATAAATGGCTCTCCTTTCCATAGATCTGACAGATAAATTATTCATTGTTCTCCTTATTGGCTTATAATAGTACCTTTTATGTCTAAATCCTGCACCCATTTCAACCTTATCTTGGTCTAGGATGTTGGTCTATGCCTAGGGAAATCAGAAATCTTAATAAAAGGACTTAAGTCCAATCTCAGAGATACAACTGGAAATTGGTACAATCAATCAATAGGAGTAGTATTTCTGGGTCAAAGAGTATAGGCAGTTTACATTATCTCATACACAGAAAGAACAAATAAATAGAAGTTTCTTTAAAATAATTTTAAACACACACACACACACACACATACACCTATTTGTGTCTAATGCTAGCCATTGGGGGTGATAGTGAAGAAAGAAAAGAAAAAATAATTTTATATGATAACTTTATTATATATTTAAAAGGAATAACAAGTTATACATAACAGACTTGCAATTTCATGTGTAAACATCTTTTTTATTAAACTGTTATGAAAATGTTCTATTTCACAAATTAAAAATAAAATAAGTAAATATGGGGAAAATAATTGACATGCCTTATTTAAAAGGAATCAATTAAATAATACAGGCAGCAGAATAACATTGTATTTTTAACTTTTATTTTTGTATATCAAGAAAATATACTTAGAGGGAAATTCAGGAATAGAGTCAGTGGGATGGGGACCACGGAGGAGAGTGTTTGAATAAGGATCAAGGGAGGGAGAAATAGAAATGATGCTATTGTAGGCAAAGACTACCTGGAGGGAAGAAAACAATTATTCAGGAATTTGGGAAACAATTCACTAACTGCCCCCAAAAGCATGATATTGTAGTGGTGGTGGATGCTAACTATTGAAACTTTTGCTGGAACTTTCTCTGAGATGAAAGTGAAGCAGGAAATAATTCCTTTACTTTCCTTAATGGCAATTTCATTCAATTTAATTCAACATATACTAGGTGACTATTATGTGAAGGAAATAATAAAAGGAACAGACCAGATTCTGACCAAAAAGAGGAACTGGTTTTGGAAGCAGAAATGATGGGAACCTTGAGAGGAAGTGACTTCTCCATTCCAGAATTCTTGACCCAGAAGAAGAGGGAATTCAAACATAGTATACACATACTTCTATTTGGGGGAGAGATTTCAAGTGAGTTAGCATTTAGTAAATATTAACTATGTTAAGTATAAGTAGAAAGATAGATAAGAAAGATAAGTAAGAAAGATAAGTAGAAATATAAGTAGAATGAGAGTCCTCAAAGAGCTTATATTCTAATGGGGGAAGAAAACACATATAGCAAAACTGACAGTTGAGGATGAGGGTTTAGGGTTGGGAGAAGTAGTGAAAATCTTGTTTGACTGGGGCACTTTCTTTAAAAAGGAGGTCCTGGGAGGAATGGCAAACCAAAAGAAGGGTCCACAGGGGTCAAGATCACACTTCCAGCATTAAGTAAGACCCAGGGCAGGGAACTTCCAAATCAGGAAGCTACTTTAGCATTGTAGAGAAAATTCAGAGAATCAAGGAAAGGAAAAACAAGTTCAGAGACAGATTATTTAGTATCCAAAATTATTTAGGGAAAATTGACACAGGAGGGTTGGGAAGCATGTTAATAACAACAAAAATATTAAGAGCTAACATTTCTGCTGCACCTTAAAGTAGGAAAGGGTTTTACATAATTTATCTCACTTGATCTTCACCACAACCCTAAAAGGGATTTATACAGATAAGGAAACCAACTAAGAGAGATTAAATCACCAGCTCAGAGTCATATAGCTAGTTAGTATACAAAGCAGGATTTGGATTTTTTATTTCAGGTTAGTAGGTGAGTGGTGCAGCAGATAGAGTACTGGGTTTGGAGACAGGAAGACTTACCTTCCTGAATTAAAAAATGACCTTAGGCACTTACTGCATGACCCTGGGCAAGTTATTTGACCCTGTTTGCCTCCATTTCCTCATCTGTAAAATGAGCTGGAGAAGGAAGTAACAAACCACTACAGTGTCTCCACCAAGAAAACTCCCAAAGGGGTCACCAAGAGCTGGTTGTATGCAACTGAGACCATTGAAAGCAGCTTCTTTACTCCAAGTTCCTCATTATATGTATCATACCACCAGGCTGGCTTGAATATATATATATATATATATATATATATACACATATATATACATATATATGTATATGTGTGTATGTATATATGTATGTGTATGTATAAAGAAAGAGTCAGATGAAAAAGAAAGCGATTCTGTTGAGAAATAAATTGAGAATTGCCTAAAAAATTACAATGAATACCCCTGGGGACTTAACTGACAAACTTAGATTTTTATTTAAAAAAATGTATAGAAGATGGAAACAAGAGTTGGTACAAAGAAAGAATGCAATTAAATCATGCATTTTTTTTTTTAGTTTTTGAAAGACAATGGGGTTAGTGGCTTGCCCAAGGCCACACAGCAAGGTAATTATTAAGTGTGAGGCCAGATTTGCAGATTTGAATTCAGGTACTCCTGACTCCAGGGCTGGTGCTCTATCCACTGTGCCACCTAGCCACCCCAAAACATGTATTTTCATAATAGTATAATAAAAAGAGGATTATACATGAAACTGAAAATCTATTATATACACATTGCTATTATTTTTAATAGAAAATAAAGTTGTCCTGTACATTTTTCTTTCCCCTTCTTTCTTTCCTCCTCCCACCCTAAAGATGACTTCCATTAGACATAAATAGGTATATATTTCAAGTGTATGTTTGTAAAATTATTCTATACATCTATTTATCAACTCTTCCTCTGGAGGGAGATAACATCTTTTTTCATGTGTCCTTTATTTTTAATTTACGTGTTTATAATAATTAAAATGATTTACTCACACAAAATCAATCTTAAAGATGATATTACTGTTACTCTATACAGTGTTCTCTTAGTTCTGCTCACTTCTCTCTTCACCATTTTGTGCAAGTCTTTCTATGCCTTACTAAGGTCATTGAGAGGGGCAGCAAGGTACCACTGTGGATAGATACAAGTTCTGGAGTCAGAAAGATGAATTCAAATTCGGCTTCAGACACTTAATGAGTGCCTAAATATGTAGCTTTGGGCAAATCACTTAACCCCATTGCCTTGTTTAAACAAATAAAAAAAAAATCAATGATCTCAACATTTCTTATAGTGATCTGCCCAAAGCCTCACAGCTAGGTCATTATTAAGTGTCTGAGTCTAGATTTGAACTCAGGTACTCCTGACTCCAGGGCCAGTGTTCTCTGTTCACTGTACCACCTAGCTGCTCTGAGATCCAAACTCTTAAGGAAGAGATCTGGGATTTGGGGAAGATGGCAAAATAGGTCAGAAATTTCTAGGTTTTCCAGATTTCCTCCATAAACAGAAAATTGACAAAAATGAATGTGGGACAGAAAAAAAATTAAAAGATTAAAATGTTCTCCTAAGGACATTTGAGAGAAACTCAGAAAAGACAGGACCTCTAGGGGCTGAGGTTTGGACTGAGTGAATAACAAGCCCTGGGGCAGCTCTGTCAAGAAATTTCATCTCTCAAACTTTTACCTCATAGCCTCAGGAGCTTTCATCTCATGAACTTTTACCTCACAAACTTTCACCTAAAATCTTAAGGAAGAAAATAACTCCTTGAAAACTAGAACTGAACAAGAAGAAGCAAATGATGTTAAACAACATTAAAAATAATAAAACTAGAAAAAAGAGAATCTGAAACATTTGAAACAGATCAAGAAGAAACAATATAAGAATTGTTGGACTACCTGAAAGTTATGATCAAGAAAAGAATCTGGATACAATATTACAAGACATGAGAAAGAAAAATTGTCCTGTACTTCTAGAACAAGAGGGTAAAGTGGGAAAAAAAAATCTATCATTTACTACCTGAAAGAGATCCCAAGAGGAAAACTTACAGGAATGTCAGTCAAGTTTTAAAATTCCCAGGTTAAGGAGAAAATATTAAATATTGCAAGCAACAAGGAAAAAAAATAAATTCTGTGTAAATATCAAGTTTTCACAAGACCTAGCAGCTTCTACTCTAGAAGATCATAGGTCAGGACCATATTTTAAAGAGCAAAAAAATCTGGGGTTGCATTCAAGAATAACTTACCCAACAAAGCTGAATATGATCCTGAATTTTTAAAAATGGAAATTTGAAAAACTGAAAGACTTTCAGGAATTTGTAAACAAAAAGATCAAACCTCAATGGAAAATTTGATATAAAAGATCCAGAAGGAATATAAGCAGTAAAAAAAAAAGAACAAAATATAAGCACTCATTAATGTTCTCATTGATACAATAACCTTATTAACTGGTACATTCATAAAAGCCCATGAGGGATAGAAAGTTCCCTCTAAAAACATGTAAATTCAGTAGATATATGTGTTGGGTTTTTAATGGACTCCAGATTATTGTTGTTCTTTTTAAATCACCATCAAAGCAAAACATTTTGTAAAAGAAAAAGCTGGACTGTTGTTAATGTCACAGTTGTTAAGTTAAAATCCCAATACAACATTGTCATTTGTTCATTGCCCAAGGATATGTATTTGTAAGGTTAATCAATGAGACCATCTGTGTGCTTTAATCACACAGTTAAACTATGGGAAAGATGTCAATGCGATACAACTCAAAGATTAAGGGAAAGAATAAAAGGAAACTGGTTTAGGTTCCTTGTATTTAAAATGATGAAGAATTGAAATGCATTTGTTTAAGAGGAGAGTATTCATGTTTTAGTGAACAGTAAAAATTGTCCTCTAAGGTAGTGAGATCTGAATTCATTTCTTGTCTCAGAAACATATTTGACTAACATTGGACATGTCACAACTTTCAGTGCCCTAATCTAGGCCAATAGTGTCAAGGTCACTTAGAAGCAGGGTTGCTAAACCATACACAACTTACCAGACTGCCATCAAAATTATTAAATTTTTAAAATACACTTTATTGACATTTTCTATTCATTACATGACCATAGTATCCCATATATTCTTCCCCTCCCCCTCCCAAAGAACCATTTCATATGACAAATTCCAAATGACTGACACATTGAAAAAAGCCCCCGAACATGTGCAATGTTCTATTGTACTATTATTCTATTCATTTAATTTGTTAAATATTTCCTGATTTTAATTTTAATTTGGTTCAACAATAATATAGGAATGGGATGAATATTTGAGACCTGAGACCTGAGAAGATGGCAAATGGTAAAAATGGAGGAAGTTTCCTCATTTGGAAGTTCCCTAAAATTTATTAAATTGAAGGTTGAATTTCTATATTTTAAGATAAGGCTGGGGGGAAAATGGGGTTTAAATCTTGGTTCTTCTGTAACTTGTGGGTTTCTCCTAGGGGATGCCCATCAACTGGGGAATAACCAAACAAGTTCCGATGTAAGACTGGGATGGAATATTATTGTGCTATAAGAAATGATGAGCAGGATGATTTCAGAAAAACCTGGAAATACTTATATGAACTGATGCTGGGTGAGGTGAACAGAACCAGCACATTTAGCACATTTGTTCACAGTAACAGCAACATTGTGTGATGATCAACTATGATTGACTCATGATAGAAAGACTCATGATAGAAAATGCTATCCACATCCAGAAAAAAGGACTGCTAGAATCTAAATGCAGATCCAAGAATACTATTTTTGCTTTATTTTTTTTGTATTTTTTTCTTTTGGTCAGTTTCTTCTTTCACAATATGACTAATATGGAAATATGTTTTACATGATTGCACATATAACATATCAAATTGCTTACTATCTTAGGGAAAGGAGAGAGGATGGAGGAAGAAAATTTGGAACTCAAAATTTTATGAAAAAAGGAGTGTTTATATTGTTTTTACATGTAATTGTAAAAAAAAAAATACAACTTAAAGAGAAAAAAACAGGCTCCTCTGAATTCTAAACAGATTTATGGTCCTACCAAGAGTTTGTGAAATTCTAAAAGTTCCCTTTGGGGGAAATTTCTATGCAACACTGCCATCTACTTGCTATACAATTCAAGTACAAATAATCCAGGAGAATTAATAATCTCTACTAATGATAATAAATCAAGTTTACCATGCCACTCTCTAGTCCCACTACATGGAAGTAAGAGGAAGAAGCTTGGATGTTTTTGTTGAGGTTATAAGATATAAGAATGTGCAAGTTAAGGTAAGGTGTTAAGAAGTCTGGAGTAGCTATGGGAGGGGAGGAAGGCTCTCAGGACAGATGTGTCCCACTTATGCTTCAGAAGTGTTATTGAAAAGTTGTGTGTAACTCAAAGTTTTAAATATTTGCCTCATGTTTTAAGACATTATCTTTCACCATAGCATCAAAACTGCTTCCTTCCTAATTTCTCCATTTCTGATAAAGGGACCATCATTCTCTCGTCACCCAGACTTGCAACTTTGGATTCATCTTCCCTACCTCTGATCAGCCATTAAGTTTTATTGATTCTACATCCAGAAGGTCCTTAACTACCTTCCGCATCGCTCCACATATGCAACCCCTATGCTACTTCAAGTCATCATCACCTCTTATCTGGAATATGGAAGTGGCCTCTAATTGTACTCCTCACCTCAAGTCTTTCACCCCTCTAGTCCATCCTCAAATGGCTGTCAAAGCGATCTTTCTGAAGTACAAGCCTGAGTATTTATTTCCCTGCTCAAAAAACTGCAACAGCTTTCAAATTGCCTAAAAATCAAACTCCTTCATTTGAAACTTGAAATTCTTTTTTACACATCTCAATAAAGGGAGATGGGAAGGAGAAAATTTGGAATTTAATACTAGAAATTCAAAATTTAACAAAAAAGGAATGTTAAAAATATTTTTATATATAATCGGGCAAAAATTAAATATTAAATCATAGAAAAATCCTTTATATGACTTTAACTCTCCTGTTCAGGCTTGTTACAGTATTCCTCAGTTTGTTTGTTATATTCTATTCAAACTGCCTCACTTGTTATTCCTTGTATCTCACATTTTATTTTCCATCATTCATTTGCCCAGGTTGATCCCCACACCTGTAATGTACCTTCTCCTCACCTTTACTTCCTAGTATCCCTCCTTCCTTCAGAACTTAGTTAAGTACCACGTCCTACACAAGACTTTTTCTGACTCTTGTAGTAACGGTGCTATTATGACTTTGTATTTGCTATATTCATACATACATATGTGACTATGTATGTTTATGTGTATATATATCATATGTGCACATATATCATATATACACACATACATTCACACACATTCTGTAATCTGATCTGAGATGTTTTTGCCAGCTGCTCCTAGGGATTTTATGTTTACCATGTATAATGCCTTGTTTTTTTTTCCTAAGAAGAAATCTTCATAATATATATACACAGGTTCTATGCAGTTTACAGATCTTTGGATTGTCTCATTCTTTATTTCTGTTCCATATTTTTCCAATATATTTCTTACCATCCACACATATTCTCCTTGTGTTGAAGTCACCACATATCAAAATTTATGTTGATTTCATTTGGAGGGTTTTATTGGGGCAGAAAGATGGTTCAAAGGTTAGAGACTAGAGTCAGGAATATCTGAATTCAGAACTGACCTTAGAACTGTGTGACTGAGCAGTTTACTTCAATTCCACCTGCTCTAGTTTCCTTGACAGTAAAATAGGGGTAAGAATAACATCAGCTTATCAGGGTTCTTGTGAAGCTCAAACCAGATAATAATTGTAAAATATTTTGCAAACCTAAAAGTGTTATAGAAATTCTAGTAGTAATAGTACTTTTCTCTCTGGCAATTCTCTTTAAAAGCTGTTGGTACATAAGCGTCAATGATTCCAAATTGGTATTTTTGCAAATGCTTACCATGAATGTGCACTGAAGCACTAATGACAATTGTGTTTCTTCACCCATTCCTTCATTCATGTTTCCAAGGGAAATCTCCAAGATATAATCTTGGATTGGTCAAGAGCAAGGTAAGAAGATGTAATTGCATTACTGCCATCTCCAGAATGTTTTTTTTAAAGTAAAGGAAAGAAGAAAAGAAAGGAAAAATGAAAAAGACACCAGAAGACTAGAAGAAGGGAGTAGATGCCCTTGCAATGGTTTAATGGGAAAACAAGACTTCTCCTGATCTGATCTCTGCTATGAGTTATATACACCACTGGAGGGAATACTCTCATTGATGAATATTAAATTGTACTGGTGTAGTGTTTTGCTGGAAAATGTGGTTGAAAAAAAATTTTAATTTTGAAAATAGAATGACTTGTTTATAAGTTATGCTGAACATTTTACATTATAAGCTTATAAAAAACATGCCATTGATACTGCTTGATTTTTATTTTATTTTCCAATAAGAACCTGTGGAGTGTAGGGTATGTTCAAGGAAGACTAGTACCTTGGTGTGAGGAATGCCAAGCCTTTTTCAGGGCTGCTTTCCACCTTTGATGTCCACCTGAGCCACCTAACTCTCACTTGTGGCTTGAAGAAGCATGTGAAGTCTTCCATTGGTGGAATGGGAGGAGGAGAATAATTCATTCCAATGACCATGAAGTCAATTGAAGTAGGTGCTGTGGAGTGCTTAGAGCTTGGTTAAACATTGAAGATGCCAAGGTCATCCAGGGCATCTAGATCCATCACCAGTTGTCTTGACTTTGTCTTTCAGCTGGATCATGATGACTTCGGAAGAAAGTGAGGTGGATGACTTCATGCAATTCCACTTCACTTAAATCCAATTTATGCACAAAACAAAAGACATCACACATTCTTAAAGCCCTGGGGCAACAGCAGGTGCAGATACACTGGGAGGTGTAGTCACAACACTGCACACAGGTAGCCCAGGCCATAGGGTCAGTGCCCCACTGAAAGTAGCAGTGAGATTCAGCAGTCCCCTGAGTGACTGAGCAGTCCTTTTAAGGTTCACACTGCTCACCTCCTGATATGAGGAAGGAACTAGAAAAGGTGCCCTAAAATTGTCTGCTTACCCAACTAGTTACCTGGCCTGATTACTGCAGCAGATGGGGAATCTCACAATGTACCAAAAGAGGACAAGCTTATAATTCTAGGTGACTTTAATGATAGGATAGGCTCAGATTACCAGATATGGCAGGGAATCTTTGGGAGGAATAGAGTTAGAAATAGCAATAGCAGTAGTCGTCTTTTTGCCAGAACTAACTCAGTATTTGGGAGACTCTGAAAGAAAATGTGGGAGAGAAGAGGTATTAGACTGATCACCAAACTAAAGGTCTACACATCCATTGGGATGACTTCATTGCTATATGCCTGTGAAACTTGGATAGTCTACCAGCGCCATGTCAGGAAACTGAATCCATTTAAATTTTCTTAGAAGATTCTGGAGATCACCTGGCAGGAAAAGATACCAGACACTGAGGTCCTTTCTCTGGCTAAACTGACAAGCGTTCCAATGTTACTACAGAGAGTGCAACTACGATGGGCTGGAAATGTTACAATGCCAGACATACTCTTGCCAAAAAGACTATTCTATGGAGAACTCACCCAGGGCAAGCACTCACAAGGGGGTCAGAAGAAGCGATACCAAGACCTCCAGAAGATCTCCTTGAAGAACTTTAGAATTGACGGTTCAGCTTGGGAGACACTGGCACAGTGTCTGGCACACCCAGCATGGTGTGCCCTCATCAGTGAGGGGGCTGCACTCTATGAGGAAGGCAGAATTGAAGCAGCTCAAAGGTACATGACATCCACAAGTTTAGAGCAAATATCCCAGGTGTTCACACGGACTATTTGCACCCAACCTGAGGTAGAGCATTCCAAGCTCATGTTGATTTGATCAACTACAGTCAGACACAATGTCATTTATCTCAAACATAGTGATATCATTTTGGTCTTCTTCGAAAATGAAGGACAAGAACCAACCAACCAAGAACCTGTAAAGTTGTAAAAGAAAACCTGGATTCAGTAAATATGCAAATTACTAGATTATAAATAGGATGAAATTCTAACACATATCAACTTCAAAGACAAAGAATTTTAGGAGTAATAGTCATCAAATGAAATAATAGTCTGAGAATGAACTTTAGCACCTCAGATACTAAATGATACAAATTTAAGTAGAGTAAACAAAATCATTCAGACATTAATACTGAATGGGACTAGGGTTCAAAGATGGATTGCTGATGGCCCAGAAGACTGTGTCAACTGGGGTCACTTATTCTTTGGAGTGTTTCCTTCATCTATAATCACTGGACTAGGTTAGGACCCAGAGTCCAGGACTCCACAAACATGGTAGAAAAGTTGTTGCATCAAGAGGATAGAAGCATGGCCAACAGTAGTATCTGCTTGCCATCCCCTTTTGCCAGCCTTGAGAGATACAGGCATGTGTAAAGTCATCCAGCTGACCCAGATGGAAAATTGGGCACGATAGAGATAAGATCTGATAGACTCTAGTTAAGGATTCAGAATAGCTGGTCTAGAATAGTTGTGCCAGATTATTTTTGAAATCTTAAAATTTTCTTGCTCTGTGACCTTTTTTTTTACATTTCCTTAATTCTCTTGCTTTCCTTTTTTTCTTTAGTTACTCGATAAAGTCCCTTTAAGATAATTTTAATTAAATTTAAAATTTAAATCTCCATTAATTTTAATTATTGTTTCCAGTGAACTAAAGAAAACTGTTTGAGGAGGATGAATCTGAGTATCTCAGAGATGAGTTGTCATGCAGTTTCATCTGTAAAATGTGGGAATTGGATTAGATGGGATTCTTTCTCACTCTCTGATAATCCTTAAAGGTTCAGATCCATGATCTCATGTACATAGATAGGGCTGTAACTACTTGTATCAAGGAAGTCCAGTTCATTCATTCCATACTTTTAGTGGAAGAGTCAAGTGGTTAGCTGTTCAACCAATAAGCATTTATTAAGCAACTGCTGTAGATTGTAAGTTTAAAATTTCTTTTTCATCAATTAATTATCAACAAACATTTTAAGTACAAGAGAACAAAAAAGAAGATTGTTACATACAATTTATGGAGTTTTTCAAATCTTATTTTTAATTTAATCAAGTAATAACAAAATTGCCCTATTTATTTCCATCCTTTTGTTTTCCATATTTTTAACATTTTAATTATTTTTTCAATTATATGCAAAGGTAATTTTTTACATTCATCATTTTGAGTTCCACATTTTTCTACCATTCTCTCTTCCCTCCCCTTTCCCCAGGGCAGTGAACATTCTGATTTAGGTTGCACATGTACAATCATTTTGTACATATTTCCATATTAGTCACACTGTGAAAGAGGAATTAAAATTAAGAGGGAAGAACCATGAGAAAGAAAAAAATAAAATAATTTTTTAAAGTGAATATAGAGGGTTGGCTAGGTGGTGCAGTGGCTAGAGCACCGGCCCTGGAGTCAAGAGTACCTGAGTTCAAATTTGACCTCAGCCACTTAATAATTGCCTAGCTGTGTGACCTTGGGCAAGTCACTTAACCCCATTGCCTTGCAAAAACCAAATAAGAAGAAGAAGAAGAAGAAGAAGAAGAAGAAGAAATAACAAAGTGAATATAGAATGCTCTGCATTCATACTCTATAATTTTTTTTCTCTGATTGTAGATGGAATTTTCCATAACAGGTCTCTCAGAATTGCCCTTGATCACTGCTCCCCTACTAAGAGGAACTTTCTTCATCATCTCATTACATTGTTGTTAATGTGTATAATGTTCTGTTCACTTCCTTCAGCATCAATTCATGCAAGTCTTTCTAGACTTTTCTAAAGTCTGGTTGTTCATGATTTCTTTTCTTTTCTTTTTTTTTACGTATTTGCAAGGCAGTGGGGTTAAGTGGCTTGCCCAAGGCCACACAGCTAGGTAATTATTAAGTGTCTGAGGCCAGATTTGAACTTAGGTATGACTCCAGGGCCGTTGCTCTATCCACTGTGCCACCTAGCCACCCTTGTTCATGATTTCTTTTCTTTCTTTTTTTTTTTTTTAGATTTTTGCAAGGCAAATGGGGTTAAGTGGATTGCCCAAGGCCACACAGCTAGGTAATTATTAAGTGTCTGAGACCGGATTTGAAGCCAGGTATTCCTGACTCCAAGGCTGGTGCTTTATCCACTACACCACCTAGCTGCCCCCTGTTCATGATTTCTTACAAAACAATAGTACTTAACTTTTTCAGCCATTCCCCAATTGATAGGCATTCCCTCAATTTCCAGTTCTTTGCCACTATGAAAAGAACTGCTACAAATATTTTTGTACACATTTTTATGATCTTTGGGATATAAACCTAGTAGTGATATTCTTGAATCAAAGGGTACGCACAGCCTTTGGGCATATTCCAAATAGCTCTCCAGAACAATTGTGTCAGTTCTCAACTCCCCCAGCAACACATTAGTATCCAGTTTCCCCCCATCTTCTCCAACATCGATAATTTTCCTTTTTTTGTCATTTTAGCCAATCTGATAGATGTGAGGTAATACCTCATAGTTGTTTCAATTTACATTTCTCTAATCAATAATGATTTGGAGCATTTTTCATATGATTATAGATGGGTTTAATTTCTTCATCTGAAAACTGCCTGTCCATATCCTTTGACCATTTATCAACTGGAGAATGACTTTTATTCATATAAATTTTACTCAGTTCTCTATATATTTTAGAAATGATTTATTTATCAGAAACACTAGCTGTGAAAATTATTTCTCAGCTTTCTGCATTCCTTCTAATCTTTATTGCATTGATTTTGTTTGTGCAAAATTTTTTAATTTAATGTAGTCAAAATTATCCATTTTAAAATTTATAATCTTCTTTGGTCATGAACTTCTTTCTCCCAGTTCCATAGTTCTGAAAGACTATTCTGTGTTCTCCTAATTGGCTTATGGTATCATCCTTTATGTGTGGCTAAATTCCATCCCAAATTCAACTTTATCTTGGTTATAGGATGTGAGATGTTGATTTATGCCTAGTATTTTCCATATATTTTTTAAAAATCTTTATGAATTCTTTTCTTTTTTAAAATCTTTCATTGCCTTCCATAAAACTTCTTCCCTTTGTTAAAAGAAAAAATTAGTGTAACGAAGCAAACCAAGCAACATGTTGGACCTATCTGGTCCACCTCTAGACCATGTTCATTTTATTTGTTTTAGACACTCTTCTGTATATGTCCATTAGGGGGCAACCAAGGGATAGATAAGAGGAGACTCCATTCTATAATGGGTCCCAAGGAAGCAACTCCTGGACTCCACCTGGGTGTAATATTGATTTTGTTGGTCGGCAGGGGCAATTTAATGAATAGCTTAAATGGATATTTTAAGGATGCATTAGGAGTCTTACAAATTCTCCGTTTTAAGACAACAAGAATTTATTAAGAACCTACTTATGTCAGACATTCTGCTAAGCAGTGGGTAGATAAAGAAAAGTAAGAATGATCTCACAATCCAGTGGGGACAACAACACGCAAACACTATGTACAAACAAGATACATAATCTCAGAGGGAAGGTACTAGCATTATAGGGGATGGAGAAGAGCTCACGTTGAAGGTATGATATTAACTGAGAGATGAAAAAAAGCCGAAGTAGGGGTAGAGGATTGGGGTAATGGCCGAGAGAGAGAGAGATGATTTAGACAACCCTATCACCTAGAACAATCCTTGGTGAATTCACTCAACCAAGCTTTATCTAACCTCTCTTAATCTTAGCTCTTTCCCTCTTTTAATGATTTCAGATTTATCTTAGCTTGCTTTGTATATATTTGTCCCTCCTTAGAAGGTAAACTCTTGGAGGGCAGAGATTGCCTTTTGTCTCTTTTTTGTATCCCCCAGAGTTTAGCATAGTACTTATCATGAGGAAGATACTTAATACATGTTTAGTGATTTGATTTGAATCTGCTGTCTGGCTGCACTATCTTGCTGATCATTTTAGCTCCAATGCCTTAGCTCAGATTCCTGGATCTGGTAGTAATTACCTCTGGCACTGCAAACTGAGGACAACAGAACAGAAGCAAACAATCCCAGGAGAAATGGATCTGGGAGTGTAGAAAAAAGTGACTATTGTAAGAAACAGTTTCTGACTAGGAAATAAAGAATTTAGTTGAAAGAAACTAACATAGTAATAACAAAAAAATAATGATAGTTCAAGTCTGTATAGTTCTTTATAGTTTGATTTATCTTCATAACCATTCTGGGATGTAGGTGCCTTTATTACTCCTAATTTACAGTGGAAAAAATTGAGACTCATAAAGGTTAATTAACTTATTCAAGGTCACACGGCTAGTAATTTTTTTTTTGGCAAGGCAATGCGTTAAGTGACTCACACAAGGTCAAACACTTAGGTAATTATTAAGGGTCTGAGCTAGCTGCCCCTACAGCTAGTAATCCTGAGGCAAGATTTGAATCCAGGTCTTTCCAAACTCCATATTTAGCACTCTGTCTATTATACTACCCCTTGTAAAGCATGAGAACTCAATAGGACCTATGTGGTAATGTGGATAGAGGACAAGACCTGCAGCCAGGAAGACTCGTTTTTCTGAGTTCAGATATGGCTTCAGACATTTACCAGCTATATGACCCTGGGCAAGTTACTTCACCCTATTTGACCCAGTTCTTCATTTGTAAAGGAAATGGCAAATCTAAATGGGGTAATGAGGAGTTGGACACAAATGAAAAACTAGAATGTTAGAATTATAAGGGTCCTTAGAGATCACCCGATTCAAAGTCCCCATTTACAGATGAGGAAAAAGACCCAGAGAAATGAAGTGATTTGTTCAAAGATACACAGATTACTTGTAACAGAACCAGTGCTAAAAACTGGTGTGCAGATCCCCTTTCTGGTATTCTTTCCATTGTATTACTCAGCCTTTCAGCTAGAGAGATATTGGCTCCCTTCCTGGTCCTCCCATTGGACCCTCCAGCCTCAGTGCTTTTGCACTGGTATCCAAATAATGCCTTCTTCTCTCCATTCTCACCTCCACCTCTTGGCAGCTTTGTCTTCTTTCAGGACTTAGCTCAAAAAATAACTTATCTAGGAGACCTCTCAAGTTTCCCCAGTTATATGAGCCTTTTCTTTCTATTACCTTCTTTCTATTCTTTATAGAATTTTGCTTGTATTGTCTGTGTGTTGTGTGTGTGTGCCTGTGTGTGTATGTGTGTGTATGTGTGTGTGTTGTGTGCATCTGTGAGTTTATATGTGATGTATGTCTGTGTGTGTGTGTGTGTGCATGTGTGTGTGTGGTCTCTCCCATTAGAATGGAAGCTTCTTGAACACAGGGACTTTTCCTCTCTTTATTTGATTCTCTTGTGCTCAGTCCCAGTACTTATCAAGCACTAGAGAAAAGCACCCTGACACTGGTGAATGTACTTATGTGGGAAAGAAGTGGGTAGACCAACAGGGGGAAAGCCAGTATGCTGTGGATGAAATATGATTCTCTTATAAGCAGAATCCCTCTCTGAGTTCCAGAGTGTGATTAAATTAACTTCTTTTTTGTTTGTTTTTTTGCCAGGCAATGGGGTTAAGTGGCTTGCCCAAGGTCACATAGTTAGGTAATTATTAAGTATCTGAGGTCGAATTTGAACTCAGATCCTCCTAACTCCAGGGCTGGTGCTCTATCCACTGCGCCACCTAGCTACCCAAATTAACTCCTTTTACAAAGACAATTTTGAAGGGCTGACTAGATCATGGTGGTTTTCAATTCAGCTCTTGAAAGACGAAAATGAGGGGTGATCTAGTTACCTTCTCTCACCATAATGACTTAAAAATTTGGGGCTTTTTTTCTCTTTGGTCTGGGGAATATATGCCTGCTTTTATATCAGAGGTTCTTAGTCTTTTTTTTTTTTTGGTATCATGATCCCCTTTGGCAGTCTGGTGAAGTCAATGGATTCTTTCTCAGAATAATATTTTTAAATGAATAAAACAAAATTCATAAAGCTATAGAGGAAACCAATTATATTGAAATACAATGATCAGTTGAAAAAAAAGTTCACTTGACCCCAAGTTAGAAATCACTGCCTTAGATTCTCTACATTGCTCTCTGGTACGTCATATATTTAAAATTGGCAATTAGGATTGTCTCATAAAAGTATCACTTATTAGCCGTGTGACTTTGGGCAAGTCACTTTACCCTGACTGCCTCATATCCAGGGCCATCTCCATTCATCCTGATTCATATCTAGTCTCTGGATCTAGATAGCTCTGGAGGAGAAAGTGAGGCTGGTGAGTTAGCATAGCAACCCCTCACTCAAATCCAGTTCACATGCTTGTCATGGCATCCCTGATGTTGTGCTCTTCTTCTAGAATGAAGGACATATTTCAGCATACTCTCCAGTTATTTCTTTATGTCAAAAATTTAAACACTGATATAGAGTAGAATTCTCAAGTGGATTTTGGGTGAATTCCAAAATATGTATATACTTCCAACACAGTTTTCAATCTATCCATGACCATCCACCCCTTGACCCCTCTAGGATCATTCTCCCTATTTCCCCTCAGGTACATTGCTTTTGGATTTCCTTATCATGTCCTCACTGGGTACCTCTTCAACTTTCTTTTATGGGTTTCCTTCCTCAATTAGATTAGAAGGGACTTCTTCATTCCTTCCTTCCTTCCTTCCTTCCTTCCTTCCTTCCTTCCTTCCTTCCTTCCTCCCTCCCTCCCTCCCTCCCTTCCTTCCTTCCTCCCTCCCTTCCTTCCTCCCTTCCTTCCTTCCTCCCTCCCTTCTTTTTCCTTCTTTCTTTCCTTCCTTCCTTCTTCCTTCCTTTCCTTCTTTTCTTCTATCTTTTCTTTCTTCTTTCTTTCCTTTCTCTTCCTTCCTTGCTATCCTCAGCATTTAGTACAGTATCTGGTATAGTTTCTGACTATGGAATGTTGACTGTGGCCTCGTATATGGCCCACTCATCCTATTGGTCATTTTTATCTATTTCTCTTGAAATAGAGCACACAAACCATCTAGCACATATCTCTCACTCTCACCAAAGGAATAACCCATCTTCTTTCTCTATCCTACATTGGTATTATGACACTCTTTACTTTACTTTTCCTATGTCTTTCCTTCTTTATAATTGTTGACCAATTGCTCATGCTGTTTGTGAACCTCTCCATTGCCCTAGTGTTTAATTTCATTTCTTTGTAGCCTGTAGTGTTCCATGATTCAGACAAAATAAATGCTAAATTTTCTGAAATTTCCTTTTTTTAATTTTGGTAATTTTAATTTCTTTTATTTTTGAGATCATTAGCTAACAGTTTTGTCTATTTCAACAAACTAATTAACCAATAAATATTTGTAGAATTCCTCCACGTCATGTCTAGGAACTTGAGAAAAAGACTTAAATAATGAAACATTTCTTTTTATCAAGGAACTACAATCTAATGGGATAGACAATCAGAAAAACATATACATATTTAAACACACACATATATGAATACATGTGTATATATGTAATGTATGTGTAAACTATATATATGATTTTCCCCCTAGAAACACTAGGGAACTGCTTATTGGATAGAGTCTCCTCAGGAGTTCCCTATAGCAGTGGTCTCAGGGGGTTCCCAAGACCCTCTGAAAGGAGTCCATGAGGTTAAAAATATTTTCATTACAATATTAAATTTCCAAAACTATAAATATCAATTGATATAATCTATATCAACAAAAACTCAAGAGTTCTTAATAATTTAAGACTATAAAGAGGTCCTTAAATAAAAAAAAAAATTAGTACTGTTGCTCTAGTCTATACCAATGAAAGCTTACGAAGTCCAGTCCAAAACATTCTTGCATCAGAATTCAGTAGTGAATAGTGATTCTATGGGCCTGGACCAAATAAGTGATCTATGTGTAGATCATTTACTTTATATAAATACATACATACATATGTATATGTATGTGTGTGTGTGCTTATTGGTTTATAATCATCTGTAGTTCTTGTCCCTAACATTTCTTTTTTTGTTTAGGTACCATATTCTTTTCAAAGAAGTTTGGTAGGAAATCTTCACTCCTTTGTTTAATAAAATTCATTTTAAAATTTGTGAAGACCTAGAATTTTCTTCTTTAGAAGATCATTTAGAGTCTGCTTAATTTGTCTTTCTGATTTTGGGTTGTTTAGTTTCTCCATTTCTTGTCATTAATTTGAGTATTTAACTTTTTGTAGACATTCTTGCATATAATTCATGTTTTAAATTTTTTGCTGACATAATTAGGTATAGTAATTTGTTTTTTTAATGTTTCCTCATCATTCCTTGTAAACTATCCTTTTCTGATTTCAGATATTATATTATTTCTTTTAAAACAAATCAAGTTTGATGTTTCACTTTTACCTTTTATGGGAGAAAGTTGCAGAAGAAGGAACAGAGAAGAACATGAGCTGAATAAAGGAAGAAATTCTGAAAGTAATTTGGTGAGCCTTGGATTTGTTATGAAGCCCAGAGAATGAATTTGTGGTGAATAAATTTAGAAGATATGGAGGAAAACTTGGAGAACTAAGTCCAGTTCCAAATTCTACTTCTGGTTTCTGCAAGAAAAGTTTAAAGAAGGAGTAAAATTGAAGATCATCAAAGGTCTACAAGTAAGAACTTAAAGAGATAAGCACAAGGAGAAGCAAAGGAGATGTTAACTATTAAGACAAAATAAGAAAGGAAAAATGTGATAACCTCAACATGAAAATAGTGTGATTCTAAAGTTACTATAGAGGCAGTTGGGTAATACAATGGATAGAGCACTGATTCTGGAGTCAAGAGGACATGAATTGGAAAATCATTTAGCCCTAATTACCTTCAAAAATATCAAAAACCAAAAAATTAATTAATTAATTAATGAAATTGCTGTTGTGGCAAGAGAAGAAAATTAGACATGGCTGTCAAGTTAATAAGAGGTAGTAAAAGGATGTAAAATTACAAATTACAAGTTTGAAGAAAGTGTTTAGAAGAAGAGACATAAACAGACATGAAAAAACAGACAAAAAAATTCTGAGAATCTCAATTATCAGGGAGAGCAAGGGAAATGTTGCAATATCTAGCAATAGCTTTGCAATTCTGCAGAGATCTTTGCAATACTATCTGTATTCCACTATGGACTGGTCTCTTTCCTAGAGGAGGTTTAGGGACTTGAGGAATGCCTCCAGATTAAAAAAATACAATTAAGTTATCGGGGGCGGGGGGTGGAACAGGATCTGAAGTGGGAAAGGGGAAAATGAATACTTTTGAGGAGATTGGAGAGTAGAAGAATGTCATATAGAACAGAAGAATATCTATACCCTTGAAACTAAAAATAAACTTGGATCTCTTCCTGAAGAAATGGACTGGATGCTTTAAGGCTGAAGTAGTTGCTTGTCCTCTGACAATAGAACCTTAGAAATGATGGAGTAAGAGGTCATCCATTGAGGGTCAGAGGAAGAAGAGAACACTGACCGGGGCAACTCCTCCTTTATGGTATTGAGGCAGCTTGTGCTCTCTCTCTCTCTCTCTCTCTCTCTCTCTCTCTCTCTCTCTCTCTCTCTCTCTCTATATATATATATATATATATATATGTATGTATACGTATACATATATATATATATGTATACGTATACATATATATATATATATATATATATGTATCCACCAAGAAAATTCTTTTGTATATCCAAAAAGTAGATGCCATAGGGAATAGCTACAGAGAAGGAAGAGAAATAACAGCTAAAATACCCAGAAATTCATAGGAGACAAAATCAAGAAAAGACCTAGTGGTAAAAACTTTTCAACAAAATATGTATGAACAAAGACCAATTTTCAGGCATCAAGAAATAGAAATCAGATATCTTAAATTCAATATATTAATGATGATGCATAACAACTCCTAGATCTATTGGTGCTGGGAAACCCTTCCTCTTTTTCCTGCACCAAAGGGCCCCTTCCAGTTCTGGACCTATACCTTTGTGTGGACTGTGTTTAATAGTGGATAGGTCAACCTTCTAGGTAACCTTCTTTGGATCACTTTGCCCCCACCTTGTAATCCCTGGGATAATCACTTAAAATTTAGAGTTGACTCCTTGTAGAGTCTTCCAAAAAAGGAATAGTAAGAAAAGATATTTACTGAAACAACAGCTATTTGTTTCCTCCACACATAAAGGCATGATAAACATAGATTTAGAAATAAATATTTTTCAAAAAGCAACATTAACTTATGACTACTTTTATACTCTCCTGGAAGGTTGAGATTTAAAACTCGGGACACAAAACCGGTTGGGGATCTGATGAATCAGCATTTTAGATTTCATAGCAGCTCAGCTCTGTTTAAATTACGTATATTTTTTTGGTATGCCAGGCCAGAGAATGGTCTCATCCTTTTGCTGGTGATCATCCCCTCCCACACCTAATTCTTCTTGCTGCCAGTAGAGACTTAATAGATGCTTGTTGACATTGACTAATATGGTTTTCTTTTCTTGTTAAATAGTTAAAATGATGAATTTGCATGTCAGAGGCCCATCTCTGTTTTCAGAGAAACTGATAAAAGTTTTTAAAAACTATTGAAGTTTCAACTTTTCTTCTTTTTTTTTTTTTAAGTTTTTGCAAGGCAAATGGGATTAAGTGGCTTGCCCAAGGCCACACAGCTAGGTAATTATTAAGTGTCTGAGACCAGATTTGAACCCAGGTACAGCTGACTCCAAGGCCGGTGCTTTATCCACTGCACCACCTAGCCACCCTTCATCTTTTCTTCTTAAAGAGTAATCTTATCCTTTCAGATTATACTCATGGGATACAAGACATTTTCCTTTCCTTTTATTCTAGCTGTTTTTTTAATTTTTCTTTTTTGGTAAGTAATCTTCTACAATTCAAATATTTGCTTTTTCAGAATATAAATTGCTTCCTCATGGCTAATTATACAAGTCTCTTTTATCTTGAAACTGACACTTGGCAAATATATTTATTGGATAACGAAACTTGGAGATTTTCTCACACAGAATCTTCTGGAATCATTTCTCCAACATTTCACTCTGTTGCCAATTCTGCATAATTTTCTTTCAGGATTTAACTGAACATGTCGTAAATGGTCTTTGGTTCATTATTTTTTTTCTGTTATGCCAAAAATTCTTAGATCTCATCATTAAGCTCTGTTCCAGGGTCAATTATATGAGATAATAAATGCTTCAAATGTTTTTCTACTTTGTTGTCTTTTGATGTCATTATGATATTTGTACTTCGATTCTTACATCCTTTGTTTTTTCCCCCCAGAGATTTTCAGTAGCAAGATTTTCCTTTATCTATTCTAACCTATTAATCTTTATCTGTTTTTGTTTTCTTTTCTTAAATATTGATTTTTTTTTAATCTTTGCAAAGCAATGGTATTAAGTGACTTGCCCAAGGTCACACAGGTAATTATTAAGTGTCTGAGGTCAAATCTGAACTCAGGTCCTCCTGATTCCAGGGTCAGTGCACTGTGCCACCTTGCTGCCCCTAAATACTGATTTTTAACATTTAAAAAAAATTTTTTTATTCAAATTCTCTCTCTCTCCCTCCAGTTACTCTGATACCTACTGAGAAGGCAAGCAACATATCAGTTATATACATGAAATGTCTCCAAAAAATACAAGAAAGATAAAGTGAAAAAAAATATGCTTTAATTTGCTCTCAGAGTTCACAAGTTCTCTGGAGGTGAATAGCATTTTTTTCATCACGAATCTTTTAAAATTGCTAAATCTTTCACAGTTGATTATCATTGCAATATTATTCTTACTGTACATAATGATCTCCTGGTTCTGTATGTCATTCAGCTTCTGTTTGTTTTTCCAAAACCATCTTCCTGATCATTTCTTATACCACAATAATATTCCATCACATTCATATGCTATAACTTGTTCAACCATTCCCCAATTGATGGGTATCCCTTCAATTTCCTATTTTTGCTACTAAAAGGAAGCTGGAGAAATAGTTTGTTTATAGAGTTTGTTTATGCTCTTTTCTTTGAACTCTTTGGAAAACAGACCAAGTAGTGATATTTGTTTGGACATCTAAATCGTTCTCCAGAATGATTGGACTACTTCACAATTCCACCATCAGTATATTAGTGTAACTATTTTTTCACACCCTCTCTGGCATTTGCCATATTCTTTTCTGACATGTTAGTCAATGGTGATAGCTGTGAAGTGGTATCTCAAATATGCTTAAATTTGCACTTCTCTAATCAATAGCAATTTAGAGTATATTTTCATATAACTATAGATATCTTTGATTTATTCATCTGAAAACTGCCTGTTCATATTCTTTTACACTTATCACTGTTGAATGACCTGTATTTTTATAAATTTAACTTAGTTCTCTGTATATTGAGAATAAGGACATTATCAGAGAAACTTGACATAAAAATTTTTGATATTACCTTATTTTCTGTGGTATCTTTTAGCAAAATGTAATTTCCCCACTTACCTCTTTGAAGCAGATCTCTTTTTTGCTTTTGTTTTGTCTGAGTTTATGATTACTATCTCTGACTTTTTTAACTTAAATTGAAGCATAATAGATTCTACTCCAACCCCTTATTTTAACTCTGTTTGTATCTTTCTGTTTCACTTTAATTGTGTCTCTTATAAACATCTATTGTTAAGATTCTGATTTCTAATCTACTTTTCTATCCACTTTCATATTGTGAGGAAGATCATTCCCTTCACATTCATAGTTACAATTACTGAATATTTTTCTTAATCCTATTATTTTCTCTTTATCTCTCTCTCTCTCTCTCTCTCTCTCTCTCTCTCTCTCTCTCTCTCTCTCTCTCTCTCTCTCTCTCCCTCCCCTATCCCTCAACAAAAGTCTATTTTACTTCTAACCACTGCTTCTGTTAATCAGCTTTTCAGCTTTCCTTTTGTCACTCCCTTCCTTTTGAAAATCTCTTTCCCCTCCTACTTCCATGTTAGGTAAGGTAGATTTCTATACCCAACTGAGTATCTATATTTAAACATATATACATATATATGTATATTATTCCCTCTTTCAATCAATTACAATGAGTTGTTGTAGTTGTTCAGTCATTTTTCAATCTTTTCTGACTCATTATGACTCCGTTTGAAGTTTTCTTGGCAAAAATTCTAAAATAATTTGCAATTTTCTTCTCCAGCTCAGTTTACAGATAAGAAAACTGAGGCAAACAGGATTAAATGACTTTCCTAGGGACATACATTTAGTAAGTGTCTGAGGTCAGATTTGATCTCAGAAAAATATGCTTTCCTGATTCCAAGCCTGACATTCCATTCACTGTGCCAACTAATTTCCCAATTATGATGAAAGTGAGGTTCAAATGTTGCCCATGACCCCTCCCCCATTTTCCTCTCCACTGTAGAAGTTCTTCCTTACATGATTTTTTATGTGAAATAATTTTCCCCCTTCTTCCTCTTTCTTCCAGTGAATTCCTCTTTTAATTTGAGATCATCCTGTAGAATTGATTCAACATGCATTCTATCTATGTAAACTCCTTCAAAGTAATATTGATAAAGTTCTTAGGAGTTACATGTATCATCTTAACCTTATTGGATCCTTTATGATTTCTCCCTCATATTTACTTTTTTTATGCTTCTCTTGAGTCTTCTGTTTGAATACCAATTTTTTTTTCAGCTCTGATCTTTTCATCAGGAATGCTTAAAAGTTTTTCATTTCATGAAAAGTCCATTTTTCCCTTGAAAGATTATATTAATTTTGCTGGGTAAGTTATTTTTGGTTATACCCCTATCTCCTTTACCTTCTGGAATATCATATTCCAAGCTCTCTACTCCTTTAATATGAATGCTGTGAAATTGTGCATGTACTTTACTATGGCAGTGTACAATATTTGAACTGTTTCTTTCTGGCTTTTTGGAAGTATTTACTCCTTGCTTTGGAAGTTCTAGGATTTGATAATATTATTCCTGGGAGTTTTTATTTCCTATGAAATATCATACATTTTCTTCTATTTTTCATTCTTTTTTATTTGTTTTTTTTTCTTAATGTCTCATGGAATCATTAGGTTGCTCTTGCCCAATTCTAATTTTTTCTTCAGTCAGCTTTTGTACCTTTTTTCTTATTTGGCCAATTCTGCTTATTAAGGAATTCTTTTTTTCATTTAATTTTTGTGCCTCTTATCATTTGAATACTTCTGTTTTTTAGTGTTCTTTCCTTTAATATTTTTTGTGCCTCATTTACTAAGTTAATTCTTTTTTTCATAATTTTCTTGTATCACTCATTTCTTTCCCCAATTTTCTTTCTTTCTTTCTACCATTCTTATTTCCTTTTTTTAAATACTTCTAGTAATTTTTTTCTTTAGGCTTTGCTTTTCGTTCTTTTCATCTTGTTGTCTTCTTCTGAGTTTGTGTTTTCCCTTCAAATGTGGTGGATATTTTATAGTCAAGTTCTTTTTTTTTTTTTAGTTTTTTTTGCAAGGCAAATGGAGTTAAGTGGCTTGCCCAAGGCCACACAGCTTTGAACTCAGGTCCTCCTGACTCCAGGACCAGTGCTCTCTCTATACACTGTGCCACCTAGCTGCCCCAGTCAAGTTCTTTTGTTGTTGTTTTTGATTGCTCTTTTTTTCCAATTTATTTCTTTACTTTGAACTTTATATTAAAGTGAGGCTCTGCATTTTGGAGCTATACCCAAAGAACTACAAAACTGTGCATATCCTTTGTATGCTAGGTTTTTATCCCAAAGATATCCAAAAAAAGGTGGGGAAAGAACCTATTTCTTCAAAAATATTTATAGCAGCTCTTTTTATGGTGGTCAAGAATTGGAAATCAAAGGAATACCCATTAATTGGGGAATGACTAAACAAACTATGGTGTATGATTGTATTCAAATATTATTGTGCTTTAAGAAATGACAAGCAGGACAATTTCAGAAAACCTGAAAAAGCTATATGAAATGATGCATTAGTGAAGTGAACAGAACTCAGTAATAGCCATATTATTCCATGAAGAACTAATTATGAATGACTTAACTGTTCTCAGCAATACAATGATCCAAGACAATTTCAAAGAACTAATGATGAAGGAGCTGAGTCTTATTTTTCACTTTCTTTCATTTTTCCTTTGATTTGAGTCTTCTTATACAAAATGATTAAAATGGAATTGTTTTATTTAATTGTACTAGTGTAACCTATATCTGACTACTTACCATCCCAGAGAGAGGGAAGGGGAGGGAGGAAGGGAGGATAGAATTTGGAATTCAAAACTACAAAGAAAGTTTAAAATTGTTTTGACATGTAATTGGGGGGAAAATAACCTATATATTAAAAATAATGTTACACTCTGCTCACCTAATATTGGGGAGGTAGTATCCCAAGCTTCAAGCTTTCTCATGCTGCTGTTTTCATAGCTAGTTCTCAGGGTGTGCAAGTTTTTAGTGCCTTCAAATCAGTGTTATCCTGGGAGGCGTGTGCTCATTACTCTCTTTGTCTGCTAGGAAGGATCTCTGCTCTCCTGCAACCACAAGCACTACTGCTCCTCTCTGCCCTTGAACTGTGATCCCTGCTCCCCTGTGAAGGACCACAGGGTCTCCTCTCTGCTCTGTAACTGCAACATTTCCATGATCCAGAATTGCACACGGACAATAAAATTGCTGAACAACTCTCAGTCTTGTACTTTGTAATCTCTTTCTGACCAGTTGACTAAGAGCTCCTTGAAGCTGCTGTTGCTATTGCAGCCATTTCCAAGGTGTTGCTTCCCATTTATTCTGACCTATCAATCACCTCTTGTCACAGTCTTCCTCTGCCACATCCTTAGTATTTTTGGGCTGGGAACATATCATACTTAACCTTTTGTTGTCTCTCTGCCAACAGAATTTAGTTATTTGGAGGGGAGTGTTGGGACAATTCTAGTGGATTGCTGCCTCGACTCCCCTACACTCTTTTTTTTAGAAATGTTTTTTTCTGTTTGAATCTGTGACTTTATTGATATAGGACATTCTGGGAAAGGAAACTCCTTCTACCAATGAAGATTGCTAAGCATTCTACAACTGACAGTCTTAGGGAATTAGCTAAAGCAAAGAGTTTGGGAGGTGGAGCCAAGAGATCTGAGTAAAGACAGGGACTTGCCTAAGCTCTCATCAAATACCTTTAAATAATAACTCTAAACAAATTCTAGAATGGCAGAACTCACAAAAAGATAGAGTGAAACAATTTCTTGACCCAAGACAACTTAAAAAGAAGGTCATCAGGAAAGTCTGTTGCACCAGAATGAGAGTGGAGCACTGTCTGGCACAGGCCACCCTAGTACTTCCCCAGTCCCAGGAAACCAGGAACAGACCTTCAAGTTACTGAATAAGCAGCAAGAGTATTGTTTCCAGACCTCTCAGTTCATAGACACCAAAGACAACTTAGAAGGTTGGCAGGACAGGTCCATCAGTTGAGGGTGAAGTTGGAGCACTGTCCAGCTTGGTCTACACCAGCACCACCCCAGCCCCAGCAAACTTGGGAGCCAAGGAATCAGCAGTGGCAGCAGCTGCTTCCAGAGCTCTCAGCCCTCAGTCAAAAAGAGAGTCGGAGGGAGATTACGGGGTCTCGCTAGCACTGAGGCAGCACTCTGTTGCTTTGCTAATTTTTAGATCCAGGTCGAAGTCCTGGGTGGCAGTTCCAGGATGAGGAGGAGAAATAGCTTGTGGCTGCAGATGATCAAGGATCCTCTTCACTGTTCTAGGGCAAAAAATGAGTGTTTGAGGTCATTCACAACCTAGAGCGTAGGCCAGGAGAGGAATAAACAACTCTCCTTAGTTCCTACCACCTTGGAAGAACGAAAATCTTGCAGGTCCCAAGAAGTATTTCTGAAAATAGCTAACAAAACCCCTAAAACTTGGGACAATGCACCCCCAACCCTGAAAGCAGGGCTGAAATCATCATAGATTAAAAATCAACTAGTTTGTACCAGGATCTGGACTTAAAGGTCTTCCTGATTCCAAAGCCTGCTCTATTCCCTATACTACTATTTGCTGATTCTCATAGATACTGTTTTTTTCCTTTATCAGACTAAAATCTCTTTGGAATTTTTTTTTAGGTTTTTGCAAGGCAAACAAAGTTAAGTGGCTTGCCCAAGGCCACACAGCTAGGTAATTATTGTCTGAGATTTGAACCCAGGTACTCCTGATTTCAGGGCCGGTGCTTTATCCACTATGCCACCTAGCTGCCCCTCTCTGGAATTTCTTGAAGAATAGCTTGGCAACTGTTTGACAGTGGAATCTTTGGACATACTGAAAAGCTTTGAAATTTTATGTTAAATGTAGAGACTCTTAAATGTAGGGACTTCTGTATACACATAGAATTGTTCACATGTGTATAGAACCACATTCCCTCTTGGAACTAAAAGATATGCAGTAATTATTGGCAAACACTTCCCTTATGCTAAGATGATTTACTAGTCTCTTTTTAGAGGAGAGGCAGGAGTAATATTTTTTATTTCTTCAAAATAATTTAATCCATTGTTAAAATTGTTGTTTACTTGATCCAGTCCTTTCCAATCACAGCCCCATTTGGGGTTTCTTGGCAAAGATACTGGAGTAGTTTGCTATTTCCTTCTTCTACTCATTTGACAGATGAAGAAACTGAAACAAAGATAAGTGACTTTCTCAGGGTCACACTTAGTGTCTGAGACCAGATTTGAACTCAGGAAGATGAGTCTTCCCAACTCCAGTCCTGGCCCTCTAACCATGGCCCCACCTAGCTATCTATTGCTAAAATTACATGTTTTAAATTGGATATGAATGTCCATTGCAACTGTTTTTCCCCCCTAGGTTTTTACAAAGCAAATGGGGTTAAGTGGCTTGCTCAAGGCCACACAGCTAGGTAAATATTAAGTGTCAGAGGTCAGATTTGAAATCAGGTACTCCTGACTCCAGGGCCAGTGCTCTACCCACTGCACCACCTAGCTGTCCCCCATTGCAACTCTTAACAAAGAATGCTATCAAATAGTGAAGGTATCATTGCAAAAAAGTTCATTAAAATTACTTGACCATAGTCACTTCACAGAGTTTCCCTTGGCAGATAGGTAGCTAAGTAGCCCTCATGGATAGAGTATTGGACCTGGAGCCAAGAAGATTTGAGTTCAAATTCAGATTCAGACAGTAGTTGTATGACCCTAGTCAAGTCACTTGATTTCCTTTAGCCTCTTTTTCCTCTCCTGTAAAATGAAAAGAATAATAGCATCCACCTCCTACAGTTGTTATAAGGATGAAATGAGATAATATGTGTAATGTGCTTGAAAATCTAAAAGTATCTTATAAATTTTAGTTGTTTTTTTTTCCCAGATACAATCTGAGAGAATGTTAATGAAAAACAAATTGCCACTTTAATTTCGTTTAAGAAAATCTGCAAGGAATTGGCAGTCTCAGAAAAATCTCCTTTCTGTGCAAGAGTGGTTAGAAAGAATCTCTAAACTGACTTTACCTTTTAGATTCCAACATTTTAATGAGCAGTTGTGTAATAACATTCAAAAGAAGAGAGTGTGATGTGTCTGAATAACTCGAACATGTTGAACCTTGCCTCTTGGACCTACAGAACATAGTGTTTCCTATGTATTTTGTAGAACCAGGGAAGCAGGACCTGTTGTACAATGCAGTGGCACAGGTAAAGTGGGTATTATCTGATGAACAGATATCATCTAAATGACATTTCTGTACAGAAAAATGGAATCTCCCAAAGCCCATGTTTCCATACCTACTTCTGTATTTTTGATGCTATCAAATCGTCAGTGTACCTTGGAATAGCTTTCATTCCTCGTGTTCTTTCTATCAGATCATTCTGAGTCAATATTAGGAGTGTGTTAGCAATATCAGTATAAGAAAGTCCCAGGAAAAGAATGAAAGCAAGTACCTGGAAATATAGAAGGCCATTCTTGGCCCCCCAAATCTGTACTTACTCAAAGATTGTTTCAGAAATATAAAAACAAACATCACCATTTAAAAAATTCAGTACTCTTCTAGGAAGTTGAGTAAATACCCTGATCACATAATGAGAAGATGGAACTAATTGGAAAAGCTCCTAATGTTGGGAAAGATTGAAGGTAAAATGGCAGAGGATAAGAGGGATGGATAGTCATGGAAGCAATTGCCCTTTGTTCGACTACTTCTCAGCTCACATCAATGAACTAGAAAATGGGAGCAATGTCACACAGACCCAACAAGACTTCATCAAGTCATGACAGGACAAACTCGTTGCCCTTTTGATAAGATTCACTGGACTGGTAGATAAGAGGAATGTTGAAGATTTAATTTACCTAGAATTTGTCAAACCATCTGAAGAGGTTAAATGACTCTCCCAAGGTCATAAAGTATTATTATTATTTCCATTTTTACAGTTGAGGAAATTGAAACAGATGGAAATTAAATAAATTAAAGACTACATACTATTATTATTCCCATCTTACAGTTGAGGAAACTGAAACTGAGGCAGACAGCAGTTAATTGACTTTTCTGAGCCCACACAGCTCATAAGTATTCCACACCTGATTTCAACTCTCTTCCTCACTCCAAGCCTAGCACTCTATCCACTGAACTACCCAACTGCCTCTTTAGGCAATTTGTAATTGAGATAAAGCTGAGAGAGATAACTGAAACACCAGATAACAGAAATGAAATGTAGAAAGTCTTCAGCAGGTGAAGCTTTTGACCCAAATCTAATGGGATGAAATCAAATAACAATACATTTGATTTCTTATCCTTCAATTTAAAAAAATCAGCTTTACAAATATAAGCAGATGGGTGAAAGTAAAGTGACTGAAAAAGATCTAGAAACAATGGAAACAATGTGTAAAAATCAAAACAAAACAAAGCCCAATGCTTGAAGATAATTCTAGGGTCCAGGATTCTTATGCTGATTATCTCATTCCATTTTACCAGGAATCTACCTGTAGTCCCACTTCCTCAAAAAAAATAACAGAGTATCCCAAAAGTCTTACAGCAGTTTTAAATCTTTAGAAGTCAGCCAGTTCTGAGGACCTTATTTCAGGAAGGACATTGATGAGGGGGAAAACTACCAGAGGGTGATGATAGTGGTGGTAAAGTAAAGCTTATTAGAATCCTTTGAAGGACTTTCAACATTTGGAAATCAGCTGAGTAGAAATAGGAAAGTCTTCTCCTATTTGGCCAAGAGAATAAAAGTATGAAAATGAATAGCAGTTTCAGATATTGATATTCTTTCAATATAAACCAACATTTCTTACAGTATGAGGATAGGAAATAGATTTATGAGTTCACTAATATAGGAAAGTTCTTGTGAAGAACTTCCATCACTATAGGCTGACACCTTCTCTGCAACCTAGAGATTTGGAGATAATACCAAAATGGAATGAATTTCCTTAGAAACAAGAAATTCCCCTTCCTGCATGCAAATTTTCCTTTTCTTCCCTCCCTGCCTCCCTCCCTCATTCTTTCCTCTTTTTTGTTTCTTTCCTTCTGTCCATCTTTTCTTTCTGCCTTTCTTTCTCTCTCTCTCTTCTTCTCTTTCTTGACTGAAAAGACTAAACAAAATGTGAATTATTTTGCATGATTTTGTATGCATAATTGGTATATTCTTTGTCTTTTCAATGGCTGGGGGAAGGGAAGGAAGCAGGGGAAAATCTGGAACTCAAAATTTCAATATAAAAGAATGTTCAAAATAAATACAAATTACAAAGTTCTTCATTAAGAATCTTCAGGCAAAGATTGAATGTTGACTCATCAGAGACTCTGTATGAAATATCCGGGGGTTTTATTTATTTATTTAAGGCAATGGGGTTAAGTGACTTACCCAGGGTCACACAGCTAGGTAATTATTTAGTGTCTGAGGTTGGATTTGAACTCAGGTCCTGCTGACTCCAGGGTAGGAAATATCTGTTTTTAAAAGCTTCTTTGATCTATGAGAAAACAGAGAAAGAAGGTGGGCATAAACTTCTTTCTAGCTAGAACTTTCTTAACCATTATTCTATAAAGAAACATTTCAAGAAGAATTTTATGAGTAGTGAATCAGTTGCTCAGAAGGATGGCTTGAGAGAAGATACTGTTTTCCTGTCCCATCTGGAAAGAGATTAAGAGAGAACTGACAGAAAGAAGACAAAGGAATCTTCTTCCCTGGTTCTTCTCATAAATGGAAATTACACTTAAAGAGTTTTGAATGATTGTATTAGTTTGACTTTTCTATAATGGTAAGCCTAAGGGGAGGTGTCTGTTCTTGTCATTCTGTATTCAGAATCCAACTCATATTTATAGATTGGAGCCCAGCAATATATTAAAGAAATAGGGGATAGTAGAAGCAATAGGACAATAGTTTGTTAGATCAGAAATTGTGAATTCTCTTTTCAGAAGCTGTTGGAATTGGATCATTTACTGTTTTATTCTATGGTATTAGTTTAAATTTGGAGCCTTTCAGATTTCAGCTGGAGAAAGAATATCCTCAATGAATAAATAAATGAAAAAATATTAAGTGCTTACTCTGTGAACAGCACTGTGCTAAAAAGCTGGGATTAAAATTAAAAAGCTGAGACAGTCCTTGTTCTTAAGGAGCTCACTTTCAAATAGGAAGAGGTAATACCTAGAGGGGGTTTTAGTTCAATGTTTAGTTCAACCACTTGATAATAACCAAGGACTTGAGTATCAGGAACTTTCTTTTCAGTGTCTTTAGTAGCTGTGCTTGCATAACTTGCAGAGAAAACCTCCAGATCAAATCTCCATCAGGGTTGTTTCACTAGACAATGACTATTGGAGGAAGGCTGGAAGCAGAGCCAATAGTCTGAGAGTTCTAGGCAGTTGGGGGGTGGTAAAGTGGTGGCTTTCCTTACAAGGATTGTTCACCTCGATCATGGCTATGACCAGCTGGATTGGGGAAAAGAATCTGTATTCTAGAAAAATTGACTGTTTCTAGGGGGTTGGGTTATTTCTGCTCAGTCTTATTGCAAAATGAATAAATCTTTCTAAAAGAGACCTGTCCTTTTTGAAGTCTTCTTGTGAAGCAAGACCTCCTTAATAAACTCTTATGTTTGTGGTATTTGTACAGTGAGTCAAATCATACTGACTGACCTCACAGGACACAGTAATAGAAAAGTTGTTTTAGAAGAAATGTTTTAATGACTATTTAAATTGTGAAATTACACAAGAAATTTAGATTTTTTTCCCCTAAAAACAAACCACTTCACATCTGTTTGTTCATTCATTTACCCATTTATTTATTCATTTGTTTATTGATTTGCTTATTCATTTATTTACCCAATTTACTTAATTATGTATTCTTGCATTAATTAATTTATTCATTCATTCATTCATCAATCTATCTACTATTTAATTCATTCATTCGTTTGTTTATGAGGATGTCTCTCCATCTTACCCAGGTTGATAATACTTTGACCAGTCATAGTCTGTATCCTACTACTACTGATCAGCCTAAACTTTAATCTGCTCCTTTTTCTCCAGATTATTCCTCCTTAAGGAAGTAGAAGTCTCTCTAGGGTCACCAAATTGGTGCTAAACTTAGTAGACACTTGATTTGCTTGAGCTCTTAAACTTCTCAAAACTCCTGTTTTCAAGTTTTCCACCAGCCTCAGGCTCCTCCAGTAACAGAGGCAACAGACTTGTGCCACCACACCTGGCAACAATTCATTAAACAATTTACTTTGCTTGACCTGTGAATTCCTTAAGTATGAATACTTCCTTCTCTAATGAGGATTATACACACCCTCTTGTATCTTACACGGCAGTCCTTATTCAGGTTTTTCCTCAAATTCTCCATTAAAAATGAACCAAAAAAATCATCTTCTTACTGAGGTATTTCAACTACAACAAAAATATTTCTACTTGGAATTTTTTTCTTCAGGAAGAAGTGTGAGAAATAATGATTTTGCAAGAGAAATATACAAATAAAACTTCTGACTCATAACCCCTAACATGGTATTAGTTAAAATATGCTAGTAACCAATGCTCTGCTTTTTTGTGATCAGGTCACAATTTAGCAAAAAAAGTAGCACCTCTTACTGAGTAAGGGTAAGCTGCAGAGGCAGCAGCTGACAATAGACCATAGTTCTGTATGACACAGCATGACTCTGGCTACAGAAACATAGCAAAACAGGTAGAATGTCATATGATCTTAAGATTAAAAATTATTTCAGCTTGTGTTTCAACTCATAAGAAGCTTGACTGCTTAGCCAATTTCATAATTCTAACATCAAGTTGCTTCCAAACTATTTGAAATAGGTAGGGGGTGGGGGGGGTGGAGAGAAACAAAAACCCAAAACACCCTTTCCTCTATTACTGGACTCCTGAAAAATAATAGGGACAACTCAATCAATAAACAAACTTTTATTAAAAATTACTAGGTGCTGTGCTAGATGCTGAGAATGAAAAGACAAAGATAAAATATTCCTTTCTCAAGGACCTTATATGATATGTGGGAAGAAAATCTGTGAACATATTAGAAGAAACAAATTTTTCTGATGATGCCTTCCTTCAAAGCTTGCTTATAATCAAGCAAAACAATGTTTGATAAAATACATCTTGAAACCTTTAACTTTCTGTTAGAAGGTGGGCCAAATGCTTCATCATTGGTTCTCTGGGATCATGGTTGGTCTGTGAGTTCTTAAGTCTCTCTCTTTTTTTGGGGGGGGGGGTTCAAGGCAGTGGGGTTAAGTGGCTTACCCAAGGTCATATAGCTAGGTAATTATAAAGTGACTGCGCCAGGATTTGAACTCAGGTCCTTCTGATTCCAGGACCAGTGCTCTATCCACTGTGCCACCTAGCTGCTCCGAGTTCTTAAGTCTTTCCAAATTGGTTTGTCTTAACAATGTTTAATCTCTAAGTATTTACTAGGGCTAAAATAAAAAGGTCAATTTAGCTGAACTATAGGGAATGTGAAGGACAGTAAGGTGTAGCAAACTTATAAAAGTAAGTAGGAATCAACTTGTGAAAACTTTCAAATATGCCAAATAAAGGAGATATATCCTAAAGGTGATAGGGAGCCACTGAAGCTTATAGAGCAGGAGGGTTAAATTGTGAGACCTATGATTCAGGAATATCATTTTGATAGCTATGTGAAGGATTGATTGAAAAGGGGGGAAGAGACTCATAAAATTATTGATTTGGAGTCAGAAGAAACCTTGGCTATTAATCCATTTTACTGATGTGGAAACCTAAGCACAAAGGGGTTAAGTGACTTGCTCAGAGTCATACAGTTAGAATCTGAGGCAGGATTTGAAACCAGGTTTTCCTAACTCCAAATTTAGTCATTTGTCTATTTATGGTCTCTTGAGTCAGGGAGATCAATTATTAGGCTATCACAGAAGTCTAGATGAAAAGTGATGAGAATCTGAATGAGGGTAGTGGCTGTGGGAATGAAGAAAAGGGATAAATCTGAACAATTTTGTAGAGGCAGAATTAATAAGACAACAACCAACTGGATATGTAGAGGAATGAAAATAAGGTGTTAAGGATTTTTCTGCAGTTGTATACCTTAGTCATAGGGCAGCAAGGTGGCACAGTGTATAGAGTACTGGGCTTGGAGTCATGAAGAGTCATCTTCCTGAGTTAGTCTGACCTCAGACACTAACTAGCTGGATGACCCTGGGCAAGTCACTTAACCCTCTACATTAGTGACTAGAACAGGGAAAAAATGTTAAGTTGGGAGATGGGAGTTTTGGGGGGAAAATAATAATGGATTCTATTTTGGAAATGTTGAATTTAAGATGCCTATGGAATATTCAGTTTGAAATACTAATATGCATTTGGTTATGTGGGACTGAACTCAGGAGAAATGCAAGATCTATAGATAAAGATCTAAGACCATCTGCTTTGAGATCATTGAATTCATGGGAGCTGATCAAGTCCCCAAGAGAGAAGAAAAGTAAGTCTAGGCCAGAACTTTGATATAAATTCATAGTTGGGGGAAAGACATGGGTGATATTCTTACAAAGAGAACTGAGAAGTCTTGAGTTGTATTGATTAGTCTGAGAAAGTAGTTGTTTGATTCAAGATTCACTCATTCTTTGAAAATGGAATGAGTAACATTACCTTCACTGTTCCACAGTGTATCATTATGGATGCAGCCATAAGGTGTCTTTTCCAACATTCAAAGGAAGCTGAGGGGCAAGAAGATCAAGAAGAAATGTTTCTAGTGGTATTTAACCTGAGTAAAATGGAATTAGTATGTAGAGCTTAAAAATAATCTTAGAGCTCTAGTCTCCTCTATCTTCATCTGTTAAACATTTTTTTTTTGGTGTCTTTATCTTGTTGATATACAAAAAAATACTCTTTGACCTTTTAAGTATTATCTAGAAGTTTCATGGTAAATCTGGAAGATGGGTGGGGAGTGGAGCAGAGGATTAGTATATCTCTATTTTAGATACATATATATATATATGTTTATATATAAATATAATCTATATATATAATATATAAAAGTTATCTCTATTCTTCTTTCTGAAAAGTCTTTGATTTTCCTATCTTCAGGGTTATTATATTTGGCTCAAAGGACACAGTGCTTTGTCTGGAATCACCAAAACCTGAATCCAAATTCTACCTTAGATAGTTACTAGCTATTTGAACCTGGACAAGTCACTTAACTTCTGTTTTTCATTATCTACTGGAGAAGGAAGTAACAAATCACTCCAGTATCTTTGCCAAGAAAATTCCACAGATAGTATGACCCATTGGTTTGTAACAACATCAAAAATTGCTATGATTTGGTCGGTCAACTAGCATTTATTAAATGAAGTGCCTGCCACTGTGCTAAGTGCTAGGGCTACAAAGAAAGGTAAATATTTTCCCTTCCCTCAAGGAGTTTCCAGTCTAATGGGGAAGACTATAAATACTACAAGTAAATAAGTGCATACAAGTAGATGGTAGGCAGTGTCAAATGGGAGGCTCCATTGAGAACCTGGGAATGGTTCCTTGGAGAAGGTGGTGTTTGAATTCAAAGATGATGACTATTATAGATACTTCCTCTACATATTTAAGTCACTTAATGTGTTTGCATGTTTATTATCAAGCTAGAATTTTCTACAATAATTCATGTGCATCTGTCACTGTCTGTTTCTCTTTCTTTCTCTCTGTCTCAGTTTCTATTTGTCTCTTTCTTTCATCTGTCTTATGCCTGTTTCTTCCTCCTTCCTTCCCTCTTAAAATCATCTCTTCAGTGGGTTTCATCCTTTCAACTATCCTATTGCCCATAGTTGCAAAGATTCCTAAGTTATAGACAAGTCTGGCCCTAGAAAGATGTGGTGTATTGGTAGTGTCAACAATAAGGAATGCAGTAGATTCAGTTTTGTTATATCTATCATTTTGTTGTGGTATATAGACTAAAGGGGAAAGGGAATGTAGACTAGCAGGTATACAAGGACAAAAGTAGTCTTCTATTATATATGAACATTGTTTTACAGAGGAAGATTTCCTTTAAAATTTTTAATAGTTTGTGTTTAGTTTTTAAGTAATGCATTTTTAAAAAATTTTCCATTTTCCGCTGCCCCTTACATGGAACCAAATAAATAAAAAATATCGAACAGCTGAAGAATAAATCCCTCAATACATATCTACATAGTTTGGCAAAATAAATTCTATTATTAGCCATGTCTGAAAATATATTTTTGAAAAATGAATTTCAATATGTATGTCAACTAACTAGTTTAATGAAATTAAGAAGATAGAATTATAGATTTGAAGCTGAAGCCATTTTAGAGTTGAAAAGGACCCTAGACATCATCCAGCCCCACCCCCTCTTTGTGTAATTGAGGAAACTGAGACCCATAGAAAGGAATAAATTGCCCAAGGTCACAAAAGCAATAAAAAGCAGAGACAGGATTCGAACCAAATGCTATAATTACAGCCTTCTTTCCATTCTGATCTCATATCAAGGGCTCTGAGGACATGTTTATAAAATGCCAACACCAAAACCTGCCCAGCAACATATATTGCTATTCATGTTTGATATATTTATAGTTGAAGTTGGTGTTTGTACAACTTCTATTTTTCATTTTAGATTTTAAAAAAATAACAGATCTTGATGGTTTGTAGCATATATTGTGGTACTTTCTGCTTTTCCCCTGTGGCATAATGGCTTCTTCCAATAATGATGCTTTTCAATTTGTTCTGGAGGCTTGTAAAATGAATAATGTCTAAACCTATTAAAATTTATGAACAATTGTTGCCTAAGGCAGAGAAAATCTCAACTTAAATTTTCAATACAGAGTAAATTGTTTTGTAAATTAATCAGTAACATGACTTTAGCTCTGCTTGCCCGGTTAATTACTTTCCTCACTTATTATTATTTCTAACTTTACAAGAAAAAAACCATTTCTTTTGCTCTCATTCTCCTTTTATTGTCCAGAAGAGAAGACTATTTTTTTTTAACATTTCACTCATAATTTCCCCCCTCCTGGATCAGGGTCTTGTCTGAAATAATGAGCTATGCCTTGCAGGACTACTCAAGACAGACAGGTCAGGTGGAGAGTTTGGACAAAGGGTGATCCACTGGAGAAGGAACTGGTAAACCACGTCAGCACATCAGCCAAGAAAACCCCATAGACAATATTACTTGGACAGGTAGACAATAGTGGAAGACAGAAGGGCCTTGCATGTTATGGTTCATGGGGTCATGAAGACTGGGTCACAACTGAACAATTGAACAACAACCACCAACAGCATAATTGTCCTCAACTTTAATAAGAAGTCATATTAAATAATGGTTTATACTTAAAGACTCACATGTCTCAAATAGTATGCATTGCTCATCCATATATCATGGGAGACCCTACAATGTATCAGGTAGGCATGTAGAGATTATTATAAGTCCCTTCAAGTTTATGTTGCAAAGGTACTCAAATATAAATAAATGAAACATAATTATTTTCATTGAAATAAGAAAAAATTAACAGTATACTCATCTCCAAAGTGCTTTATGAATTATTGACCTCCTACAGTAAGTTTTTCATTTAATGAGAATGCAAGACAAAGATCAATAGGCCCAGTATTACATTGTGACTCCTGGACTACCCAACAAATAAAATGGGAGGAAGGACTACAGCTCTCTGACTGCTGGTAGGATGTCTTCTTTGAATTGGAAGCCCTCAATTTTGATTTTGACCTATCTAGGTTTTAAATTTGGAGTTTCTTCCAAAAGATAACCAGTGGATTCTATTTTCATTATATTTTCAGGTTCAAATGGATCTGGATAAGTCATTTTTAATTGATATTTCATTACTCTAATTACATGTTATAAGAGTTTTTCAAAATTCATGATAGTTTTATGATTTTTTGGAGTAAAATATTCTGATTTTATTGCTTTGTTTTGGTTTTAAAAGTCTGGTGATTCTTAAATTTGTTCTCCTCAACCTATTTTCTAGGTGAGTTGTTTTTGATAGTAGATAAGACTAGATGCAGATTAACATGACTGTTACTCAGAAAGATTAGAGTTTAAATTATGCCTCGGGTCCTTATTAGTTGTGTGAATCTGGGCAAATAACTTTACTTCTCTCAGACTTAGTTTTCTCATCTTTAAAATGGAGATAAGAAGAGCATTTCCCTCAGTATTGCTGTAAGGATCAAATAAAACGAGATTATGTAAAGAACTTTGCAAACTTCAAAGCCTCATAGAAATGGCAGTGTGGTCCTTTGCTGAATGATTTGGGCATTTTGTTTTGATGTGATGATGCAGTAAGTTTTTGGTGGTTCCTTGTTCCTCCATCCAATGATGGCTAAAGGAAGTGGGGGGTGGCAGCCTGGAATCAAAGCTGCATCACAGAGGATTGGTCACTAAGTCAGTGGTAGCCAATTCAGTAGATCTAAGAAGATTTTTGTCCTTTTGTTCTTTTCCCATCTATGAAATCAGAATCCTCGGAGCTTCTTTCTAGAAAGTAAGAATGGGAGCTGATGTTTTTCTCCTTCCCCAGGAACAGCAGCTAAAGGACATGTCCGGATTTCTACAACTGGGGGTGACTGAGAGCTCAGGAGTTCTGAGTTAGAATCGGGCTAAAACTAGTAAATTGTCCACATTAAGACTGACACCAATATGGCAAATCTTTGGACTCTGAAGTTTTCTGGATCCTAAGAATATCTAGGATAAGTAAACAGATAATTAATTTAAAATATATAATGTATATATATGGTAGAGAAGGACTTAGAAGTTAAGGGGGTAGGCAACCATACTTGTTCTCTATATGCATTTTTTTGCATTATATATTCCTCAGATTCATGCCAGATAGTGCTTGCTTTGAAGTTGCAATCAAATTATATCATTCCCTTGAATCATATGAATCTCAAAGAATGTTGTTTCCCAGGTAAAAGTGACCTGTCTCTCCCCCTTCTTTCCTTTCACTTTGGCACTCTGACAATCCAAGCAGATGCCTAAAATAGATATTTTATTGCATGTGTATCAGGGCATGGAAGGGCTACTTTGCCTGGGACCTTAACTTTTTGATACTTTCCAAATTGTGAATCTCCTGGCAGCTTCCTACTGTGTACATGTGAGTTTGGGAAGGACTCAATTTCTTTAGGAATGACAAAGTGTGGCCTTATTGACCAATGAGTATAAGTCAATGATTTTATACCTTTAAAAAGGAAATGATTCTGCTCCTGTCCCTCTTCTTCTTCAATTATCTATATGACAAGTAATATTCTTTTTTTTTTTTTTTTTTTTAGTTTTTGCAAGGCAATGGGGTTAAGTGGCTTGCCCAAGGCCACACAGCTAGGTAATTATTAAGTGTCTGAGGCCAGATTTGAACTCAGGTCCTCCTGACTCCAGGGCTGGTGCTCTATCCACTGTGACACCTAGCTGCCCTGAGAAGTAATATTCTTGAAAGGGGTCAGGAAAGGGCCCTTCCCCTTAACCCAGCAGAAATATTGAGCTGCTATCATAGAGTAGTATATATATATATATATATATATATATATATATATATATATATATATATATCCTAATTAGGAATACTTGAACTGGAGCATGGATTTTAGGCTGCCTTTTCAGTGATTATTCTTTCCTTAGTATAATTGACCAAACTGTGATTCCTAAAATGTTTATGTCCAGGATTGGAGGAAATGTCATAAATTCAAGGGGTTTGGAGATCCTGGGTTCTTACTAAGTCCTGGCTAAATTATGGGAGGAGTCCCCAAGCAACTAATTCAGTACTCTTAGAGAACATGACTACCAGAAGGTGAGTTCAACCTCTGGTCTGGTTGGTCAGAAGATAATGGATATTGAGAGAGACGTGCAGAATTGAGGTGAAATGTGAAGTGGCTTTTCAGCAGTCCCACAAACTTGTATTCAGAATTTTAAGTCTCAATCTCCCAGAGAGTTTAACAGTAATTATTACTACTATTTTACAAAGCTAATTATTTGTTAATTTATATATTATTTCTGACAATTCAGTAAAATAATCCATCAATCCACAAGTATCTATTAATCTGAATAATCCCTGCTCCCAAGGAATTTACATTTTATGAGTAGTTCCAAATTATTGAATTCTGTCAGTCTTTCTGCCAATACCTGCCTGTAGGTTTTCTGAATTTTAATGTATATCTGTCTGATCCTGGGATTATTGTGAGAATCAAATGACATTAACATTTGTATAGTGCTTAGCACATTGCCCATATATATATATATAGGTGCTAAATAAATGATTATTCCTTTCCCCTCCTCCCTACCTTCCAATACTACTAGATTTACATTATACTTTTCCACTTCTTCCTATAGGGAGATCCTAGATATAAGCCAATAGCATAGCTAGGTAGCTCATTGGATAGAGTGCTGGGCCTGGGGTCAGGAAGACTTGAGTTCAAAGCTGACCCCAGATGCTTACTATATGACCTCGGACAATTCACTAACCTGTTTGCTTTAGTTTCCTCATTTATAAATGAACCAAAGAAGGAAATGGCAAACCTCTACAGAATCTTTGCCAAGAAAACCCCAAATGAGGTCATGGAGAGTTGGACAGGACTGAAACAACTGAATAGCAATAATAGGCATGGGCCAAACCTATGCTTAAGTAATTTCCCTCCCAAAGCAATAGTGTGGGAGATTCAAAGATTATGATAAAGGGATTCTGAAGGTTTTCAGAAGTCCAGACTTCTGCAGGACTAAATCTAATACAAACCTTTTGAGTGGGTTCAGAATGAAAGAAGACCTTAAGTGAGGAAAAAGTCCAGTTCTCCAGGTCAAGCTTAAGCCCAAGATGCAGGTTCTAACTGTTAGATGGCTTTCATTAATTTACAGTTTTAGAATTTTTCACTGCCCCCTGTATGAGGGAAATTGATGCATTTATAGATTTGCACAAACTGTTGTGGTTACGGGTAAACATGCTGTTTGCCTTTTTAGAAAAAAAAAAAAGCAAAGGACAAAGAATGCACAATTTAAATACACCAGTCTTTCTGTCCTCTTCTTATTGGACAAGAAAGTAGACACACCGGATTGGTGAGTTCACCTGTTCCAGTCCGTAAGGTACCCCAGCCAGCCAACACTGGATTTAATTTAGTTGAAACTAGCCTAGCAGAACCTATCTGAAAAAAAAAAAACACGCAGGCACGCACACCACTGGGTTCCTGAGGACATTTACACAAAGAAAACATTGGTACCTGCCACATTTACCTAATTCCTTCTGGTCTGGCATAGGTATACCCAAAGTCCAGACAAAATGGCTTACTTTGGTCTGCAAATAGCCGGACTAATACTAGGGGGCATCGGCATGGTGGGGACTGTGGCCGTGACTATCATGCCCCAGTGGAGAGTTTCTGCCTTCATCGGAAGCAACATTGTCGTTTTTGAAAACCTCTGGGAAGGCCTATGGATGAATTGCATGCGACATGCTAACATCAGGATGCAATGCAAAATCTATGACTCTCTGCTGGCTCTCTCTCCAGACCTGCAGGCCTCCAGGGGACTGATGTGTGCCGCCTCGGTCATGTCCTTCCTCGCTTTCATGATTGCCATCCTTGGAATGAAATGTGTAATTTGCACCGGGAACAATGAACAAGTCAAGGGTTTGATTCTGCTGACAGCTGGAATCCTCTTCATCCTCACAGGCATTGTGGTCCTGATCCCGGTGTGCTGGGTTGCCCACGCCATCATCAGGGATTTCTACAACCCAGTAGTGAACACAGCTCAGAAGCGAGAACTAGGAGAAGCTCTCTATCTCGGCTGGACCACAGCCCTGGTTCTCATTGCAGGAGGGACACTATTCTGTTGTGTTTTTTGTTGTAGGGAGAAAGACAGTCACTACAGATACTCGATACCATCCTATCACACGACCCACAAAAGTTATCACTCAGGGAAGAAATCGCCAAGTGTATACTCCAAAAGTCAATATGTCTAATTGCTTGTGATTTTATTTCGGTTTCACTCGTTGGTTGCTGTGAATGGACAAGACCGTCTACTTGGAACCATAAGTAGAATCAAAAGGAGCATTGATTTATTATTCTTTACTACCCAATATTGATTTCACAAGCCAAGCATTCGACTGACTGTCTTTGCTAGCCCAATGGTGATAAACTGAAGTAAGTTATTTCACAGTAGATATACTCTTTAACTATTTTAGGAAATGGAGAAGATTCTTTTTTAAAGTTTTAAAGCATTTATACTTTTTCTTCAGTTGTTTCCAATAACTTTGTTCAAGATTACATCGTTTTGGACAGGACTTAATTATGATGTAATGTTTTAAGTGTGTGAGCATAACACCTCACATAAGTAGGAAAATTCTGTTACAGTTCTATAAAAATAAAATATTCACTCATCAGTGTGTGTATAAATTCATAAATCAGTGTGTATTCAGAGAAATAAAGGGTAAGGTTGAGGTTCTGGCTTAATTGTGATATAGTATTTTATGAGTAAGTGAGCACAGCATAGCTCATGTAAGTAGAAAAATTCTATTATGATTCTATTGAAAATAAAATATTAATTCATCACTATGTATAAATAAAACTCAATTTTCAGAGAAACAGAGAATAAGGAGAAGATTCTGACTTAATGGTGATGTATTGTTTTATGAGTAAGTGAGCATAACATATTTTATGTAAGCAGGAAAATTCTATTATTGTTCTATTGAAAATAAAATATTAATTCATCACTTTGTATAAATAAAACTTAATTTTCAGAGAAACAGAAGGTAAGATTGAGGTTCTGACTAAACTATGACATAATGTTTTATGAGTAGGTGACCATAGCATATCTCATGTAAGTAAGAAAGTTCTATTGAAAATAAAATATTAATTCATGTCTGTGAATAAATAAAACTCAATTTTCATAGAAACAGAGGGAGAGATTGAGGAAGATTAATATTTATCATTTAAAACTTTTTATAGATGATGCATTGAAATTAAAAAGAAGGCTAAAATGATACTAATCAGTAATACAAAGGAGAATAATGGTTTTATAATATCACCCTTCTTTTTCAGTAAAGGATGTAGAAATTCTTACTACCTTATACACTTCCTCCAGAGGGTCATGATTTTATGTTAAGTTGTATCTTGTATGTTAAAATCTTTTATGTTAAAGAATACCAATTTTGGATTCAGGCAACTTTGAAATTTCAGAGCTAGTAGGGATTTCAGAGATCCTGGACCAAAGCTTATCTGAATAAGCATTATGTCTCCAGTCTCTCACAACAAGTAATGATAACACCCTTTAAAGATTTCCATGAGAGGAGTGCCACCATTTTTTTATAGCACTTTTTGTTTGTTTGAATAGCTCTTCTTATTAGAAATTTTTCTTTTTTTCATGAAGACTGGTCAAAATCAGGTATGAAGCTTGTTCAGCTATCCTCTGCCTGGTTTTAGTTCAAGCAATCATTGGAATCTTGGGGGGAGTTGGTTTCTGGTCAGAGGTAAATGAGGACTTGTACTGGGTGATGAGAAGGAAATAGCAAACCACTCTGGAATCTTTGCCAAGAAAACCTAAAATTGGGTCATGGAGAGTCCACACAACTGAACAATAACACGAGTGATGACAAAAAGGTTTCTAATTGAATGTGGGGCTAGAAGAATTGATTAGTCAGGGCTTATTGAGTTTTAAGGGTAACCAAAAAGAGTTGCCCATCCTTTCATCACTGCATTTTGAGGAAGCAGGACTGCTTTAAACCATCTCCCTAGGAACAGGGTGGGGAAGGCCTGCCTTACTGCTTCTGTCTCCTGTGTGTTTGCTCCCCTCTACCTTGAGAGCACCACAAGGTCTGGAAATTTTTGCAAGGCAGCTGGCACCTTCCCTCCAACACTCAAAAATAAGAAGAGGAGAAAGTACCAGTGACAGCATAGCAGCAGTAGCAGAGTGGCTCAGTCTAATAATTGATCTGCTCGTCCAACAAACATGGCATTCCTTGAAAGGAACCAGCCCAAATGAGCAGCAGAATGAACTCATCCAATCACCAATGTCCTGCCCTGCAACACTCTTCATTAAGACTCCCCAAAAGGAATGCAGGACTCCTAGAATCACAAATTGGGGAATACCCCTTTGCCACAAGTGCAATTTCCATGGGTGCCTTAAATTAGTACTCACTCTCTTCATGGAATTTTTAGTATGTGTGGGAGAGTATGCTTTGGCAGTGAAAGGAGAGGGAATGTTTTGAATAATACCCTTTTTAGTAAATGCCTTATGTGAAAGTTAATAGATTCAACTGGCTGACTATTATTTGGGACACAGTAATGGGGGTCATGAATGAGGCTATTAAATAAAATCCTACCTCTCTAGCTCCCTGTACAACAGGGCTTCAGTGTGAGTGTGAGTTGGGGAAGTAGCCCTGGGGGGGATGTTTTCCTTAATAATGAAATGAAATGTACTTCTCTGTAACTTGTAATCTTATTGTACTAGGATGAAACAAAAGAAAATCACTTTTTTTTTTCATATTACAACCTTTCTAATTACTTAAAGGCAAGTATTCAGTTCATCGTATGTTTTCTCCAGGGTAAAGCTAGCTAATGATTTTGACCAATCCTTGTGAAACATGACCTTGAAACTCTTTGATTATTGATATTACTCCTTTGAATGCTCCCAAATTTATCTGTCTTTACTTATATGTGGTTTCTAGGATTGAAAATGATAAGGTACATCTGACAGTAAGATAAAATTATTGTCTAAGAGATTTGAACTCTTTGGGAAAGTGCATTGTCCTCATTTAGATTTTTGTAAATGAACACGAAGGATATGTTAAACACAGGGATTTATATATGTTGATATTTTAATAACTAGTTACTCAGGCACTGGACATTTAACAATGTGGATTTCTGAAGAACAAAAAAACACTAAACAAACTTCAATTTATATTGCCCAGAATTTCTTTTTAAACCCTTTGTTCCATGTTGGCTTAAAGTAGCCATTTCAGTTTTGTACAAATGCCTATTTTAAATTTTACCTCATTTCTGTTTGGCTGTTGATAAATCCTACCTAGTGCAAAAAACTGTTGACCTCTTTGTCATCTGAAGTAAAACATGAATATGGATATCTACAGTATGTGGCTATGTATGTATTTAATTAATATACTCTGCAAATATCATTTTGGGGGGTTTTGTGAGACAATGGAGTTAAGTGACTTGCCCTGAGTCATACAACTAACTTAGTATCAAATGTCTGTGGTCAAATTTGAACTCTTGTCCTCCTGACTCCTGAGTCAGTGCTCTATTCACTGTACCACCTAGTTTTCCCTACTTCATAAATATTATAAATGTTTATGCAAATGTAGCTTCTTTAATTACTGTTCAAGTGCTGTAACAAGTGACCTAATTCAATCTTCTCTTATCAAAAGAATATCAATATCTTTTGAGTAGGGAGAAATAATAGTAAGAAGTCATCCAAGCAAGAAGAGTCACTTAGGAGAAATAGATGAGGTAGAGTTATTAATAATAATAATAATAATAATTATCCTTATATTTATTATTTCAATTTATTTTTCATCCTGGAAGTGAATAAAGAAGGGAAAATCATTTATTCCTTCAACAACTGGGTGGATAAGAGTGCATAGTAAGAGAGGAGGAAAGGGAATGGGAGAGTGGGTATGAGATGGAAGGTAAGTTTAGCACCAGAAGGGGAGAGAAAAAACTGCCATCAAAGATCATTTCTATGGGTGGGAAGTAAGGAGGTATATCCAGTGGTATGCTGGTAAATGTTTAACAAGGGGCTCTCTGAAAAGAATGATGAATCCAAGATACACTTTTAAATTTAATATGTATTATTAATATATTTCCCTCACTTTTTAAAATCTAATCACTCAACAAAACAGCCAATCAAGTCTTAATTTGTATTGCTTGCCAATTTCCAAGGTAAATATGCTCACACTGAAAATTTAAAATTTAAAAATGAGGTTCAGATTGACTCTAGTTCAACTAAGTATGTCTATGATGAGTGACAGGGACCTTTTTCATCTGTGTAGAAGAGGCAAAATAAAGATCATCTTCTCCAAGCAAGATTAGCATTAGGATAATCAGAAGCCAAGATGGTAATAATAGAGACACAGATTCAGATATAGGATATATTTGTATGGAAGGATAGAATGAATAGGGTAAAAATTAGATTAGATTTGGAGCGACTAGGTGGCACAGTGGATAGAGCACTGGCCCTGGAGTCAGGAGGACCTGAGTTCAAATCCAGCCTCAGACACTTAATAATTACCTAGCTGTGTGGTCTTGGGCAAGCCACTTAACCCCATTGCCTTGCAAAAACTAAAAAAAAAAAAAATTAGATTAAATTAGATTAGATAAAGCATTAAGTTTACTATGCGCCATACACATAGTCCTGTGTATGGTGCTGGAAAACAATCCATCCTCAAGTAGTCTACATTCTAACAGGGGAAAACAACACATAAAAGAAAACAGAAGAGTGGGAGAAGAGGTAGGGGAAAAGTATCCTCAAAAGGCAAGGAGTTAGGTGAACAAGTAATCAGGGCCTAAGTAGGTTAGAAGTGAATCTGGCTGACAATGGGAAGACTAAAAGAATAGAGACATTGCCAGTGTGAGAGGTTCACTTCCCCAGGGGGTGCTAAAGTCCTCTGAGAAGTCACTGACCGAGCAGCAAGGTGTAGGAATAAGTCTCATGATTCAGGATACAGAATTACTTTTAATCATAAATCATTGCTTCTGAATTGATATTTTTAGAAATGAGGCACAACAGAAGGAGGCCTCACCAAACAAAAAAAATTAATGAAATTAACCCACTGTTGGAAGGGGGAATGGAATGAGATCTCTACATACATAGAAAAAGGATAAAACAGGGCAGCTAGGTGGCGCATAGAGCACCCGCCCTGGAGTCAGGAGGACCTGAGCTCAAATCTGATCTCAGACACTTAATTGCCTAGCTATGTGACATTGGGCAAGTTACTCAATCCCATTGCCCTAAACAAATAAATAAAAAGAAAGAAAAAGGATAAAACATGAAGTTGATATTTAGTGCTTGAGATGTTCTGCCTCACCCAAGGAACATTGAGACCCTGAAGAAGAAGGATGTGAGAGTATATATATAGCCTGTGAAAGGGAGAAGAGAATTCAGAACACACTAAAAGGGATAGAAATAAAGTGGAAGACAAATAAATAAAAAAAAAAATTAAGAGCACCACACAAGAATTAAGAGATTTGATGAAGGAAAAAGGGGAGAGGTATTTTGAAGCACACACTTAATGGGAAGGATCAAGAAGAGTGAGTCATACATACACAATATACACCTACATACATTCCTACACACATAACATGCATGCATGTCTACATACATACTTGGGTCTAACATTAGTCATCCTGACTCTCTGTAGGAAGCAAAATAGTATTTCTCAACTCATATGCTGGTCAATTTAAAAAAAAGACAGAAAGACAAACAGATGCCCTCTACATATATGATCACATATTTATACACACCTCCAAACATGCCTACATATATACATAGGAACCAATGCATGCATGTATGTGTGTGTACATGTGTGGTGGTATAGGTGCACATGTATATATTGGTAGGTGGACATAGATATGTATGTGTTTGCATACCTAAAACCCTATATACACCTAAAAATACATGTGCACACATGCCTATGTTGACCCCACACTGCATGTACTTGCACACCACTATATGTATGAATATACCATTATGTGTCCATATGCATTCAAGCATACACACATACTTACATAGTATACTACACATACACATACATATGCACACAATACACACCAACCTTCCCTTGCATATATATGCACACATGCAATTTACATATGTCAGTCTACATTCTCCATGCACACCTACATTTGCACATATACCACACCTATAAACATGATACACACATAAACATACACACATATATGCACAAGCATATCTGTGCCCACCCACCAGTGCATACATGTGCACCTGTGCCACCGTATATATACACATGCATGCATATGTGCATACCTACTTACCTACATATACATACCTATACATACAATACATACCTAAACCTTTATACATGTATGCACACAAAGACACATCCATGTCCATCCACACATATATACTCATACATAGTTACATGAATCCACATATACATGCACACATGCCTACATAATACATACCTACTTCCTACAAACACAATTATATATACTATGTGATACATATATACATAATACACATAAACCTTTACACATATATGCAGATGTGCAATATATACATACATACATACATATAACCATTAACACACATATATGCCTACATACAAATATACACTGACATTCTCTCTATATATAAATATATATGTAAACCTTCACACACATACATGCCTATGCCACCCAAGATCCATGTACACCAACATACACTCATGCATAGCTACATTCATACATACACACCTACACATACATAGTACATACCAACTTACTACATATATGCCTATAAATACACATACCTTGCTACATATCTACACACACCTACCTACACATCTACACAAATGCATACATTATACACACATACACACACACACACACACACACACACATATATATATACATACATACATATACATATACGGAAAAGAGCACTAAAGAGGGTGAGAGAGAGGTGGAGGAAAGCTGGTAAGATTAAATTAGTGTAAGCAAAATTAATGGCAGAGTAAATATTGATTTAAAAGAGGAAGAGGATCCAATCAATACCAAAGAAATAAATGGAGGAAAATACAAATGTAGCCTTATGTGTAAATGAATTAACCAATCAAACAAGATGAATTTGAACAATAATGATAAGAAAGCATAATCCTCTAATTTACTGCATACAAGAAGCACATCTAAAGAGGAAGACATTCAGAATAAAAATAAATTGGTGCTTTTAACTGTCCCATTTCATTGGTGTCTCACAACAATGCTTCGAGGGAGGAAATTTTTACCTATAAGGAATCTGAGACTCAGAGATAGACGATTTGCCCACAGTCACATAGCTATACATGAGAATCATACACAGAATCAGAACTAAAGGGGATGTTACATCCAATACTCTATCTTCTATTCCATGATACTTTTCAATCAGTGGACCTAGATTCAAATTCTGGCTAGGTTAATTTCTACCTACATGAGCCTGAATAAATCATTTCACCTATGTTGGCCTCAATTTTCTCATCTAGAAAAGGAAAGGGGGAGGAGTCACATGAGCTCAGAAGTCCCTTTTAGATCTAATATTTTCTGCCTCAATTATAAGTCTGTGAAACATCTCAGATGAAGTTGCCCATTGAATCTATAAAAGAATTTGGGAACTGTTGACATTTTTTCTATACTGTTCATACTAAACTCCAGGCACAAGAAAGCCTTCCAGTAATTCATTTTTTGTCATTTCTATTAAATTATTTATAGTTGTCTGTTTATATTACATATCTCATGTGTGTTGGTGGGCTAATGTCCAAATATGTTCTATGTACCTGGGAAATATTGCTCTCACATGTGACACTCCAAGAAGAACTGCCTCAGATTCAAGGTAATCTTTGGGTCTGTATCTACTCAAAAGCATAGCTCAAAAGCCCCTCTGGTTTCTTTAACTTTTTCTATTCAGCTGAAGGATATAATTAATTCAAAACAAAGATATGTAATGAATATCATATTCAGAAAAATAATAATAGAACATTCTCCCCAGAATGTTTGTAAGTGGTAACAAAGAGCTGGAAGCAAAGTACATGACTATTGGCTAGGCAATGATTAAACAAATTGTGGCATATGAATGTTTTGGAATATTAATGTGCTGTAAGAAATGGTAAACATGATGTATACAGAGGAGCCTAGAAAACTGTGGTGTTGAGTCAGAAAAAAAATATGCTGAGTGGCTACAACAATGTAAATGGGGAAAATGACCACCACAAAATAAAACTTACCATTGGAAATATATAAAAACCAGACAGTCCCCCAAAAGAGATTTGAGAATACACCTTCCCCTGCATCTCTGCAGAGGCAGATGTCCACAGAGGTGGAACATTGCATATAATATTAGATTTTATTTTTGATGTACTGATTGGTGTTACTCAAATTTTCCCCCTCTTCTTCCTCTTATTAAAAAGTCTGCTATGAGGAATAGCAGAGGAATTACTGGAGGGGCAATGTATAGAATATAAAAACAA